>NW_022436956.1:9498022-9520123 GCF_009761245.1 Sapajus apella
CACTGAATATATATACACATATATATATACACATATATATATATGTGTATATATATTCAGTGAAAAAAAGAAAATTTTTGAAATTCTGTTTTTATTTAAAATCTATTATTTATCTCTCATCTCTCATCATTTCGCTTATCTTTCTCTTTCAATCTATAAACTTTGAAAATAATCGCAATTTTGCCAGTGGAAAATTCTGGGTTCTGGATGTATTACATAGTTTTAAAAATTGGCATGATGCTCTTTTCTGGCACATATATTTCCTCATATAAATAAAACTGTGGAAAAAGTCTCAGAGATTCAATATAAAAAACCCTTGCAATGATCCAGATGTTGGAACTGATAGACAAGAAATTTTAAACAGCAATTATAAATTTTCTCAAGGACTGAACAAAAAGATAACTGTGAATAGATAGAGAGGAAATCTCAACAGAAATTTGGAAAATATATAAAAGAACCATTTGACTAAAGGTCTCCTATAACAGTAATGTTATAGATAACTTATATTTTTCTTAATTTTTAAACACAAGCTTAAAACTATCTTTAAATAACTTAAAAACTAACCAAATAAATAATTTAAATAACATAATATTGGTAACATTTAACTTTCTTTTCAGTTATGTTATTGTTGGCAATTTGCTAGGCTTAGGAGACAAGCAGATAATAAAATCATTATTTATGTCTCATGCATAACACAGATCCTGATGGAAGAGCAGTTACTCTTGAGCTACCAAACTCTTGAGCTACCAAAATTTTCCTTCAGTTCTATTTTTCATTCCATATGTATGTAAAAGGCCACCTCACGTGAACCTCAGTATGAATTTCATTGCTTTATGAGCCAGATAATAATTGAAAATATTGAGTACTTTCTATGTGCCACGAAATTTAACCTTTCTAAAATGCTTAGGTTGGTGATATTATTATCTCTATTTCCCAGATGCAGAAATTGAGCCTCTGTAAGTAGAGATTAAAATTTTGTAAGGTCAAAACTTAATTTGCCATGGTAACAGCAGGATTCATTCAATAGCTGTCTGACACTAGAGTCTCTACTGTTAACAATTGCACTATATTATTGCCCACAGACAAGAAAATTAGCCATTCCTTCTTTTTAGAAGCACGAATTTGGTTCTTCTAAGAGGGAACTACTTTAATTTTCCATGCAAATAATGGGTGACATGTTCTTGACAAACTCTTGTGGTTATAGTAATATTTGGTATTGATCAGAAGCAATGACAGTAAACATACAAGTAGCTATATTACATATAAGTATTGTAAGTATTTGACTTGACATGTAAGTATTTCGTGAAGTGGGAATAGAATAGTGAGTTATAACTTATGAGAATATAGAAATGCACAAAGTGCTATTCCACAGGACTCAAAGCCTACAAGTTGTACACAAATTACATTTCTTTTGAAATTGTGGAGCAACAAATGACAAAGTAACACACATCTGGTACAACAAATACTCTTGAATTTTGTGGTAGACTATCCTTGCCAAACCCTAGTCAACATTTTAGACATTAAACAAGGTAGAAAAGGGCAAATATAAAATTTTATTATTTGTAAATATATGATTTTAAAAACAATAATTTCATTGTTCTAGAATTTACAAGTCATTCTCATCTCCATGTATTATGTAATATAGATTCTTTTAACCTATCTCTAGGAATGTTATTCAGAGTCACGGGATTGGAATTTAGAGAAAGTTTAGGAGAAAAATACTAGGAAAACAAACTGTTTTTTTTTTTGAGACGGAGTTTTGCTCTTGTTACCCAGGCTGGAGTGCAATGGCGCGATCTTGGCTCACTGCAACCTCCGCCTCCTGGGTTCAGGCAATTCTCCTGCCTCAGCCTCCCGAGTAGCCAGGACTACAGGCACGTGCCACCATGCCCAGCTAATTTTTTGTATTTTTAGTAGAGACGAGGTTTCACCATGTTGACCAGGATGGTCTCGATCTCTTGACCTCGTGATCCACCCGCCTCGGCCTCCCAAAGTGCTGGGATTACAGGCGTGAGCCACCGCGCCCAGCCAACAAACTGTTATTCTCTAGATATTAATAAGCATTCTTTCAAAAACTTTTTATTGAACAGCTTAACAAAATGTAGCCAAGCAGTAGAACTCATTGGAACTTAAGATTATATGGTAACTGGAAGATAATCTAGTTTAATTACCTGCCAGTGCAACCTATTTAATTTTTTGACAGATCTGTTATTTAAAACTATGCACTTATATTGAATATCTCAGCTCTAAAGTCAACTAAATTGGCAAGCAAGTTTTATTCTGTTTTCCTCCTTTCAAAATCCTATCTTGAGAAGCAGTTCCAGAATGGCAGAGTAAGGACATCCAAAATTATGCTTCTCCACAAAAATAATGAGAACACTGACAAAAATGGATGAAATCAATGCTTTTTCAAACTCTGGAAATTAATCATAGGCTTCCAACATTCTGAAGAGTCTTTATTCTAAAAAGTCCGAATTTTGGCTTTTTAAAGTAACGTAAGAACAGCGAATTTTGTGGCATTTCAGCTTTCCCTTTTCCCATCACCCTTTAACCAGCTGTGTGGTAGTATTGAAAGCCAGTGATTGTAACCATGGTAGCTGTGAAAATTATCAGGCTAGCAGAGGCCAAAGGGTGAAGAATGAGCTTGGAGCTAACCAAAAAAGTCCCATTTTTAGAGAATTGTCATGATCAGACCTATGTGGATGCACTCTGAAAAAGCCCCATTCACAGAGATTGTCTTTTTTTGACCTGATTCAGACCTTTCTCAGTGGGAAAATTTCTGTCTTATCAGACAGAAATAGACAGAAATAGACACTTATCAAAAACAATAAGTGTCTATTAATTAACTTGACCTAATTGGTATTTATAAATACTCCGTCTAACAATAGCAGAGTACAAACTCTCCTCAAGCTTGTATGGTACATTCACCAAGATAGACCACATTCTGGGCCATGAAATGTAACAGATTCATGAAATATAAATCATATAAAGTATGTTGTTCTCAGATCACAATGGAATTAAACTAGAAATCAATAACAGAAAGATAGCTGGAAAATCCTCAAATATTAGAAATTAAGCAAAAACACTTCTCAATAAAATATGGGTCAAGGAAGAAGCCTAAAGAAAAATTTTAAAGGATTTTGTACTAAATGAAAATGAAAAGTCAACTTACCAAAATTTTTGAGATGCAAGGAAAAAGGGCTTAGGAAGATATTAATAGCATTAGGTGCATACTTTGTAAAAGAAAAGAGATCTAAAAATAATAACATAAACTTCCACTTTAGGAAACTAGAAAAACAAAAACATTGAAAGCCTAAAAGAAGCAGAAGAAAAAATAAACACAAGATTAGAGAAGAAATCAATGAAATGGATTGGAAACAGGAAAATAGAGAAAATCAAACAAATCAAAAGCATGCTCTCTGGAAAAATAAAAATAATTGATAAACCTCTACCTAGTATAACCAAGAAAAAAAGAGAGAACACGTGAATTATCAATATGAGAAATTTAAAAAGGCCTTCATTCCTTATTCTATGTTCACTAAAAGAGTAATGAATTAATGCTACGAATAACTTTATGCTCACAAATTTAATAACCTGGATGAAATAGACAATTACTTGAAAGACACAAACTAACAAATTCACATAAGGATAAGTAGATAATATTAATAGACCAATATCTATTAAAGTAATTGAATCAAAGATTAGTAATTTTCAAAAAAGAGCATTATGTTGAGGTCGTTTTACAAATTCTACCAAACATTTAAGAAAAAAAAATGATATCGATTCTCCACATTCTTTTCAGAAAATAGAAGCAGAGGGAACACTCCCTAGATCACTCTAAGAGGCTAAAATTACCTTAATACCAAAACCAGATAAAAACATCAAAAAAATGAAAAGTATAGACCAATAGCTCTCATGAACTGAGATGAGAAAATTAGCAAAAAAATAGCAAACTAAATACAAAATTGTATTAAAAATTATACACCATGACCAAGTGGAATGAATTTCTGGTGTGCAAGACTGGCTCAACATTTAAACATTGACTAATATAATCTACAACAGCATGATACTAAAGAAGAAAAATCACGATCATATCAAATGATGCAGAAAAACGCTAAAAAAATTCAACATCCTTTCATGATAAAAACCCTGAGAAAAGTAGAAATACATGAGAACTTCTTCTACTTGGTAAAGAGCAGCTATAAAAATACCTACAGCTAACATTGTACTTAATGGTGAAAACTGGACGCCTTCCTTCTAAGATCAAGACCAGGGAAAAGATGCCTCTATTGAACATCATACGGGAAGTCTTAGCTTCTAAAAGACGACCAGACATTAGAGAAAGAAATACAAATCAAAACCATGATGACATACCATCTCACGCCTGTAATCCCAGCACTCTGGGAGGCAGAGGCAGGCAGATCACAAGGTCAGGAGTTCGAGACCAGCCTGACCAAGTTAGTAAGACCCCATCTCTACTAAAAATATAAAAAATTAGCTGGGTGTGGTGGCGTGTGCCTGCAATCCCAGCTACTCAGGAGGCTGAGGCAGGAGAATCACTTGAAGCTGGGAGACAGAGGTTGTAGTGAGCCAAGATTGTGCCATTGCACTCCAGCCTGGGCAACAGAGGGAGACTCCATCTAAAAAAATAATAAAATAAAAAGTCAGGAGACAACAGATGCTGGAGAAGATGTAGAGAAATAGGGACACGTTTCCACTGTTGGTGGGCATGTAAATTAGTTCAACCATTGTGGAAGACAGTGTGGCAATTCCTCAAGGATCTAGAACCAGAAATACCATTTGACTCGCATTTGATTTACACCCAAACGATTATAAATCATTCTACTATAAAGACACATGAATATGTATGTTTATTGTAGCACTATTTACAATAGCAAAGACTTGGAACCAACCCAAATGCCCATCATAGACTGGATAGATGGATAAACAAAATGTGGCACATATACACCATAGAATACTATGCAGCCATAAAAAACAATGAGTTCATGTCCTTTTCAGGGATGTGGATGAAGCTGGAAACCACCATTCTCAGCAAACTAACACAAGAACAGAAAACCAAACACCGCACGTTCTCACTTGTAAGTGGCAGTTGAACAATGATAATACACGAAGACAGGAAGGGGATCATCACATACCAGGGTCTGATGGGGGATTGGAGGGCAAGGGGAGGGAGAATATTAGGATGAATACTTAGTGCATGTGGGCTTAAAACCTAGATGACGGATTGATGAGTGCAGCAAACCACCATGGCACATGTATACCAATGTAACAAATCTGCACATTCTGTACATGTATCCCAGAACTTAAAGTAAAATTAAAAATAAATAAATAAAAGAAGGCCAGAAAACGTTGGCCAAAAAATCTGAACAGAAAAATATATACAGAAAAAGATACACAGTTAGTAAATAAGTATATGAAAATATGCTTAACATTATATCTCATTAGGGAATGGAAAGTTAAAACAACAGTATTATGCAACTATACATTTTAAAAGGTCAAAATCCAAAAATAAACCCTGACAATAGTAATTTTTGTCAAGGATATACAGCCATAGGAAATCTCACTTATTGCTGGCAGGAATGCAAATATTAATGCCGTTTTGGAGGACCATTGCTTGTTTCTTAGAAAGTTGATTATACTCTAGCTATGTCATTCAGTAATCATGCCTTTAGATATTTACTCAACCAATTTGAACCATTATGCCCACCCAGAAACCTGCACACAAATGTTAAAATCATATTTATTCATAATTCCCTGAGACTAGAAGCAGTAAAGATGCCCATCAATAAGTGAATGGATATACAGTCTATGGCACATCCAAACAGTGGGATACAGCTCAATGATGAAAAGAAATGATCTATCAAGCTATGAAAGGACATGGATACATTTTAAATGAATATTGTTAAGTTAATGACGCCAGCCTGAAAAGGCTACCTACAGGTGCTCCTCAACTTATGATGGGGTTATATCCTATTATAACCCCATTGTAAGTTGAAAACATTGTGAACTGAAAATGCATTTAAAACACTTAACCTACCAAACATCATAGCTTAGCCTAGGCTACATTACATGTGCTCAGAATATTTATATTAGCCTATAGCTGGGCAGAATCATCTAACACAAAGCCAATTGTGTAATAAATTGTTGAATATCTCATGTAATTTATTGACTACTGTACTGGAAGTAAAAAATAGAATGGTTGTACAGGTACTAAAAGTATGGCTTCTACTGAATGCTTATTGCTTTCACACATCTTGAAGATTGTAAGTCAAATCAGTGTAAGTCTGAGAACATGTGTACTGTGATTCCAATTTTGTAACATTTTGGAAAAGACCAAAGAGTAGAATTGGTGAAAATATCAATGACTGCCAATGGATTAAGAGGAAAAAGGGATTGAATAGGTAAAGTATAAAAGATCTTTTTAGGGTGAAGAATCTATTCTGTATGATACTATACCGGTAAATACATGACACCATGCATTTGTCAAACCCCATGGAACTTTATTGCACAAACAATGAAGCAATGTATGAGAATTAAAAAAAAAATCATTCAGGAAGTCAGGGGATTCCAGGAAGCAATGCAGAATGTGGCAAAAACAATCTAACTGTTACAAATGTGTGAAACAATCTCACTGAGTTGCGTTGGGGGAAAAGTTTCTGATCTGAATAATTTTGTAAATAGATGGAGCCTGTAAGCTTAAAGGCAAAAGAAAGTGTACACAAGCTCTTGCCTCTAGTTGATAAAGTTGTTTTTTCCCAAGGTTATAGGTTAATAATTCTGATACTGCTATACAGGTACACTGTAATTAAACTCCTAAGCAAATGAATGGGGGTTGGTGGAAGCCAGGTTTCTCACTGATAGAGTTAGAAGTTACAGATAAGCAAGAGAAAGATGCTAGAATGATCAACTAGGTAATGAATTAAACATCCATATAAATTCATATTTAGTTAAATATAAATACAGATTATTTATACATATGTATATAAATGAAATAGAAATATTTATAAATATGTATATTTATGAGTAATTATCCATACATATGTTTCCTTGTTCTGTCAAATGAGAGTTTGTATACAATGACAACAATAGTAATGAGTACCCCTAGCACCCAGACTGTGGTTTCTAATACCATTCTTGAAAAAAATGAAACCGGAAGTCCTTGGAGAAATGGCTGATTGTAGGGCTGGGGCAGGAAATTAAATGATGAGAAGATGAGTCTGTAAGTCTGATGGGGTGTATCAGGGAAAAATAGGAACAAACAGAGATTTCCCAATGGCCCAAACTGGATCAATTCAAACAACAAAATAAATAAGCCCAAAGGTTAAAATAAGTTATCATGAACAAGATAAATGCATAAATAAATGATTGATAAAATGGAAAAGAATAGACAAATATTTTATGCAGAAGAATTCAAAATAATTTATGTAGAGACTCTACCCTCAATGAGGTATAACCCCTTAAGTGTGGTCTGTGCAGTGACTCCTTTCCTAATAGACTCCCAGGGTAATCAAAGCTGAGTGATAAGTTATATGGTAAACTATAGAAATAATACCCTACTATGATTTAGTCTTCCTCCCAAGAATGCATACTTCAGTATAATTATTAGAAAAGTATCAGACAAATACAAAACCTCTGATCAGTACCCTTCGAAACTGTCAAAGTCATAAAAAACAAGGAACTTTTCAGAAATCATAGTAAGCTAGAGGTGCCTAAGACATGACAATTAAATGTAATGTCATATCCTTCAATAGAAAAAAGACATTGGGTATAAGTTTAAAAGTATGAATAATAATGTGTCAATAATAACAAACAATAATATTAACATTAAGTTAATATTATTATATCAATATTGGTTCATTAATCATGACAAAAGTATTATAGTCACGTAAGATGTTAACAATGGTGGGGGCTAGAGGATTTGGTGTGGGTATGTGAGAGCTCTGTGCTATCTTCACAACTGTGAATCTAAAAATGTTCTAAAATTTAAAAAGTTAAAAATGAATGAGAAGTTAGACATTTTTAAAAAATTACTCAACCTTGATTTCAATGATTCCATCACTCAGACTTCCCACATATATTTCTTTGAGCAAGAGTCAACTGTTTTCTTTTTAAAATCTGCATCTGATTTTTTTTCTAATACAATTCTTTATTTTACAAATGTCCTATCCTCTTGTATGTTCGTGACACGCTTGATTTTGGCTTGCTTTCTACCCACCTTGATTTCATGACATGTTTAGAACTTTGGCACTGCTCATAATGGATTTATTTTCTGATTCGCCGGTTGAAATTCCTAGGAGAAATGATCTGATTGTCTCAGCTCATTATTTGTTATTACTTTCATAAATCCATTGCTAGTCTACACATTTGTGTGCACTTGTGTCAGGTGCCTGCTGTAGTGAGAAAGGCCATGTGGTTGTGTCGTGGAGGACATGGCTACACAGGGGCTGTGGTCCTCGCAGATCCCCTTGGAAGGAGGCTTGGCAGACACAAGCAAGTATGGTTGGGACTAGCTGTCCCCTTTCCTTCTGTGCATAGCCATCCTCTGCTTTATCTGGCAGCCACTGCTATAACGTTAACACATAATAAATTTGTTCTTATTTCTTACAAAGTTACATAAAAATATACTCTTAACTGTTCTCCGTGCTATTAAATCCCTATTGAATTATGGCTAAGCAGTCAGCGACTGACATCACAGCCCTTATGAAACTCTGCTTCTTTCCTGCTAACAACTCATGGCCGCACTCTTCTGAGCATTGCTCTCAGCCAAGAGAAGCTTCTCACCTGAAATGACTGGGAGGTTTGCCCTCTCCCCAAGGGTGCCCTATAGCCAATGGTTGACGATATGTGCGAATAGGAGGGAGGTTAACTTGCACAAGTTGGGGCTAGGTATAGCGTCATTTATGTTTCAGAGTTATCTTTTGGACAAGGCCTGAAGCACATCTTCTTCAAGCATCACCCCATTGTATCCTGTTTGCCTCATTCCCATATAGTTTTCTCCCGAGAGCACTTTCTCACTGCATTGTTTGCACCAGAATCCTCTTCTTAGGTTCTGCTTCTGTGGAACCTGGCCAAAGACCGTTGGTATCAGGAGTGGCCACAAAAAAAAGCAGACTATAATTAGGAATATTTAATTGGATTGTTCAACTGGCTAAATGTCAATGAGTGCCCTGTGGTGGTAGGTGGAGTACTGACAGTTGCTGATACGTGGTAGCAGTGTGATTGTTAAAACTTTCAGTTGTGGTAAGCTTGGACTTAGAAGAGGTGGAAGAAGATTCATTTGCTCGTGAGTATCTCTGACTCCAGAGAAATGCAGAGATGATAGTGGTGACAAGGACTGTAGCATTGGATGGCTGTTGCTAAGCACAATTGAAGCACCAAAGATGGAAAATGGCAGGCTCATATTTATCAATCCAATTTAGAGCAAAATGTGAGTCAGAGGCCTTTCTTGGCAGCATTTAGAAATACGTTTATTTCTTGCAGTTGATAATGAGGCATGACATTTAATTGTAAGGGTTGGAGAACTTTAGAGAGAATGAAATTCTTAGCCCAGACAAGTCTCCTGAGCCAAAGTCAGGGCCCTCATAAGGAAGGGGTGTGACTCTGAGACTTAGAATAATGGAGATATCTGGATTGGTATACTTAACTCCTTAAGTCCTGAAATGCTTCTTTTGTCCCAATGACTATACAAGAAGATAGCAGTCTTTTTGCTAGAACAGCATAGGAGGACCACAAAAATGTCTTACAGGATAATGCTGGTCTTTCCCAGGATCTGCCTGAACTTTCTCTGCTGGCAACCAGAGAATTTGGTCAAAGCTCATCATAGACCAACTGGGGAAGTGCTGCTCTTTGTAAGGGAGGAGGGGGATTTGATACTGAAGGAGCCAAAGAGCCTAGCTAACATATTCTGGCTGCAACTGGGAAAACATACCTAAAAGTAAATCCTGAGGGTGCTGGATTGATAAAGATGAAATATGAAACCAAATAAAGGAGAATTTTTTTTAATGTAGCCCTTTCCCATGATCAGTGCACTGCAGACTGATTGTTCCTGATCCACCGATGGATGGCTTTGAGAAGTTGGGGAATAAAAGCACACATTAAATAAAGTAGGAATGCAAAAACTGCCTTGTCAGATTGTGGAAGAGGAGAACAAAAGGCCCAGAGAATTTAGCATGTTAAAGTAGATCACTCACATAAGTTTGGAAGCATTATCTGCTGATTTGTATCAAGGAAGTAAAAATCTGCAGGTGAAGGATTGGTCAGTGTTTAACTGAGAAGATCACTAGTGACTTTCCTCTGTAGGCTGTAGCTGATGGAAAGAGGTGCTGCCACAAAATTGGGCCCCCTAAGAATGGGGAATACAGGATCACGAGCTAGGAAGAGCCAGGTGTCAGGACTTAATCATCAGGTTCAAGGTGGGGAAAGTTCCTGTAATGGGTAGCAAGACTGGATGGTAGCCATCGAATCCTGGCCTCTAGAACTGTACAGAGATAATGAATAAAACCTGGTTTTCTTAAGGACAAGCTGTGTGCACCTCTATTATATGTAGTGCTTAATACATATAATCAAAAGAAATAAAAAATGAATGAGCAGAATACTGACTTCAACTGATGAGTGACAAGTCATAATCCCTTGCCTAGTTTTCATATGTGAGCCAGTTCTCGGACCCAAGAACATTAAGCCAATGGCCATTATATGATGTACTGCCCCTGACACTACAGATAGAAACATGAGTTTGAAAACCAACAAGTTTGGAGATCCACTTGGGAAACCACTTGGGGAATTTGAGTTTGCTGCCCTGCAGCTTGACATGTGTGCCCCTGGATGTCCTGATTTCCAGAGGAGAAACTCATCAGGTGACTCAGCAGGTATCTCACAAAACCTAAAGCTATGGCTGCCTCCTGAACAATTTGAGTTCCCTGTGCCAGTAGACTAACAGACATAGAAAGGAGTTACCATGCTGGAAGGAGTACTTAGTCCTGCACATCAGAAGAAGGTAGACTGCTACTGCATATGCAGGCAGGAAGGAATAAGTTTGGTGTTCAGGTATTCCACTGGGGGGCATCTCTTGTTATTCTCCTGCCCAGTGTGAAATGTGAACAGGAAAGTACAACACCATAGTCTCATAAGTTCATACAGACCAGGAGCTCAGACTTCTCAAGGATGAGGGTCTGTGTTATCCCACCTGTCAAGCCTAGACCAGAAGTGAGAGTGGTGTGGGTGAGGAAGGAGATAATAAATATCCCTTATGTCCCCTTGACCAACTGCAGCAGTGGAAAGTAGTTCTTCCTATTAACCCTCCTCTTAAAAAATTTTCAAGAAAGTTTGGATAATTTGGGAAAACTGCCTCGATAGAGTAGTTTTTACTGCGAGAAACAAGTTGATCTCAGTGAATAAGGTATAGACTGTAATAGACCAGTGGGCTGAAGGTATCTGCTCCACATCATGAGACCATTTTTTGATATGTGTGCCTCAGGTTTAGTTGTTGATATAATAGATGAAAGATAAAAAGAATTTGGAAAACCCCTTCTCAAAATAATTCCCTGACTTAAAAGGCTACTATCATGTTGCATAATCAGATTTTAAATGTCAAACCCTGTTGATTACTTTATTATTTTGTGTGTGTGTGTGTGTGTGTGTGTGTGTGTGTGTGTGTGTGTGTGTGCCAAGTCTTGTTTCACTCCTGAACAGAGGGATACCAGGTATCCCTGATACCAGGGTCATACTGGTATGAGGATGGCTACTGTAGGAGGGAAAAGAGAAAAATTGCATCAAAAATAAATAAACCTTTCCTTGTTACAACTTCTCCCCGTCTCAGAAGACTTTGAGATCCTGCTTGGCTCAGAGCCAACCTTCTCCACCAGCTCCACTTCAGCCCTCCTGATGAAGCTAAGCCTGGGTTCAGAATGCCAACTTGGGAGGTCCCTATCTGTCCTACAAACTTAGGACTAAACTCTGATTTTTTTAATCTTGCTCAAATCCTACCTAAGGGGCCTCGGAAGCCACCTACCAACCCTGAAGTCTCACAGGGGCTTCATTTAACCCTAGCAACGTGGCCTGCTTTCCAACCTGACTCTGGCACATCATGTAACAAATAAGGAAGAAAAATAAAATATTCTAACCCCAAATATATTTTCTTGCCATATCTTGAAATTACCCTGCAAGGTGGTCTCTTGTGGGAATAATCCCATATTCTATAGAGAATTCCCTTTCCCCCACTTTTTTCTTTTTTTCCAGACACAGGAGACAACCAGCTAAGGGCCAGGCACACTTTTAAGTCCAAGAAGAAACATTTTACAACCTACTCCCCTTGAAGTCTGCTGAGAGCTTCCCGGCACAGTAAGACTTGGTCCCCACAACCCTTTATCTTAAGCTAAACATTTCCTTTCTATTGTTCTCAGGTCTTCGGATAAACTTAACCAATTGCCAACCAGAAAGCTTTAAAATCTACCTATAAGCTGGTATGGAAGCCCCCCCAACATCCCCTCTTCAAACTGTTCCACCGTTTGGAAACAAACTAATGTATTTCTTAATTGTATTTGATTGAAGTCTCATGTCTCCCTAAAATGTGTAAAATCAAGCTGAACCCCAACCACCTTGGGCACATGCTCTCAGGACCTCCTGAGGGCTGTGTTACTGGCCATGGCCACCATAATTTGTAGGGCTGAGGGCCCCACAGGGTCGTGGGGTGTCCCTTATGCTGTGCTGAGGCACAGGATCCGAGAAATAAAGAGACAGGACACAGAAGTACAAGGAAAACACAGCTGGGCTCGGGGGGCCACGCCACTTATAAGCGGAGTCAGGCGAGGCCCCGAATGTCCAGAAGTGTGAGTATTTATTGTGTATAGGTTAGGGGGCAGGGCAGTGAGTGAAATCATCTTTAAGGATAGTGATAGGGTCTTGAACAATAAAACAAGGGATCCACCCCCATTAGGTCATCAAGGCAAGGGCCATGTGCAGTAAGGGGTCCATCCCCATTAGGTCACTGAGACACGGAGGTGGGCTGTGCGCAGTGAAGAGGGTGCAGTGTGCAATACCTCTATCTATGGGCCAGCTACTTCTAAGAAGATTTATGGGGGGGATGCTTTAAATCACACAGTAGTGACAGAGCTGTCAGGGTCTACCGCCACCCACTGGCAGCTTCCAATGAGTTCTATAGGAAGATGCTTTTCAAGCAGCACAGTAACAAGAGCTGATACAGTTCACAGTCACCAAGGTGCAACTATCAGTCTGAGGGCTGCCCTCCACAAGAATTGGAGCAAGATCCTACAACTCCTTTGTCAGGAGGAGTGACTCTGGCCCCAAGCCTGCCATACAGCAGGTATCTTTATGATACTGAACGCTGCCGCCTGGGCCATGGATTCTTGTCCTGGTATAACTGTTTTTCCCTTAAATCATGCTCTGCCCTGGGTCTCCTCTAGGCATTCCTCCTATTAGAAGGTGCTTATTTTCTAATTCATGCTCTGTACTGTGTCTACTTAGGCACTCCTCCAATTATGAACTAAGATATAATTATAGGTATATATGCAGGGAAATATTCTTTAGGCACTCATACTATGAACTAATATATGATTATATAGAGAAGATTATATAAAGGGAAATAACTAAGTAGTAACACTATAAACTGAGATATTCTCCAAGCCCTAATTCTATAAACTAATACATGATTATATAAAGGATTATATAAAAGGAAATAACTGAGTGGTAACACTATAAACTGAGATATTCTTCAGGCCTTAATTGTGTCAGGGTTCTCCTTAGCTCTCCTTCCTCAGTGCCTATAGCGGGGGTTACCCACAATCATTGGCTCAGAATAAATCTCTTCAAATATTTTACAGGGTTTGAGTCTTTTTCTTACAAAACCAGCACAGTGTTTCTTCTCTCTTCTTCTTGAATTAACTATGTTAACAGTGAGAATTTTCTAGGAACTCTTCTTGTATCTCATGAAATGTAAGCTTATGTAATAATGTTTTACGGTTAAAAAGCTTGGGCATCTTCTCCAGTGGGTCCTGAATTCCCAAATTGGGCTCCCATGTTTCCTATTTCCAAATTATTGCCTCTGCAATAACTTATTTAATTAACCTCAACATAGAGGCAAAGATTTTTTTTCTACTGAGGTGGTCAGAAAGTTAATATGTTTTCTCTGGTACTATCTGTGAAATCAGGTTTCTATTCCCAGGATGGTAAATGTTGGCCATCTACCCCAAGGCATTGGCTGCTTTGAATGCACATGAAGTCTAGGGCCAGGTCTAGGAGTTCTTTCTTACACTTGGCTGCCCCTCTGCCTCAAGGGAGGATAAGCCTGTACGCTTCAGTGGTTTGGTCCAGCAGCTGTTGAAAATATTCCTCTTCAACTTCAGTTTCTACACTTCCTGAAAACTCCCCCTTCAAAGCACTCTTCTTGCAAGCACATTTGAGGGAAAAGGAGATTAGTCTTATTTTGCTCATGATTCACTTCAATGCTATAATTGCACATCACAAGCCATAGTTCATTTATAAGAGGTCACTCTCTGGGACTCAATGACTGTCCTTATTGATATAATAAAATGCATTATGATTATAATTTTAATATTAAATAGATAATGAGCACTTTCTCTTGCCAACTGCTCACCTAAGCCGTTATGCACATTATTGCATTTTATTTCTGCTATAACCTTATGAAGCACAGGGAGGTCAAGTTACTTTCTTAAAGTCACATAAGTGGTAGGGCTGTCATGTGAAGCTAGAAACTGTAGAAGCTTTATCCCAACTATATTGCTGCTGCCATGACATGGGTCTCAGTAAAGAATTTAACTAGGAGGGCCCAGCTTTTCTATTTCCAACAATACTATCATTCAGGAGTGTATCAGGCTTACTGAACAGCTGGCAAAGGAAGAACAAAAATGCAAACTACACATTAAATATGACTATTTCCATAGTCCAGTGGAAAGAGAAGGAAAGTGAAATCTATCTCAGGTGGTCCTCTTTTGGATGTAACCCAGGTTCTAGTTTTGTTCCTGTATCCCCAAGTCTGTGAATCTTTCTTCAAAACACCATTGTTTTCCCTTGTCTCTTTTGTTGGGAGTAGTGTTCTCAGTTCCTCAAGCAACTTCTCAATACCTAGCAGGTGGCAGGCATCCAATATATACTTGTCAAATGAATTAACCCAGGAATAAGGTAAGGCCTCTTCACTTCCCAGAAGTCTGAGAGTGGTACTCAGTAACTTGTGGAATTTTATTTCCAAAGCAAGGAATTGATCAACATTGCTGCAGGCGTTGGGGGCATGTTAACCAGGAGGACAGGCTAGGATGGGCTTTAGCTCTCCAAATTGTGCAAGGAGCAAGGAGTGGCTTCGGCTCTTGGACTCCTGTTCCCCTAAGAGCTTCCCAGCACGACAAGGTGAAACAATGCCTCTTCCATCATCGGCTATCCAGTTGGAAACTGGCTTATCCCAAATGCAAGCATCCATTTACAGAGATAAATATTTTGCTGAATAAATTATAACAATATAAGTCCATCAACCATGAGGATGAAATTTGCATTAGCAGGCTTAGTGTTGCTTGGTCCTAATTATTCATCCTTCTGCTTCCAGCCCTGCCCAGACGTTCAGGAGCATAAGAATGAGGCCAAGGGTCCTACATTTTTAAGCAACAAAACCTCTGTAATTTGATACTCAATGACTGGCTTAATAAAGTCTGAGCTGATGTTTTGAATCTACTGGTTTTTTTTGTTTTTTTTTTTTTTGCGTTAAGAAGACTACTGTTTTAAACAGGAGATTTCTACATTGTTCTCTCTGTTTAAATAAGGATAGCAAGGATCACATTTTATTACATCCCCCAAATAAATGAAGAATCAGAGAGGTGGTTGTGTATGTATTGCTATATATGCAGGGAAATAGGGTGGCAGAGTGGTTGTTCTTCCAGATACACACAATTTTGTGAAACACAGTGCAATGATTTTTAGGTCATTTCCTTATCTGATGCATTGAAAACCTCCCTCGAAGTTCCTGCTTTAAATTCAGACAAATGTCTAAATGATAAGAAATTTCTAATCTTAAATAGTCTCCACATAGAGGCAAAGGAGCTATTCTTAGCTGGTTCTCTACCTCTTCTACCCCACAACCAGGATTCAGTGAGGAAGACACTTCATTGAACAAGATAACAAAGTCACTGCTAGTAAAAGAGGGCAGGAAAAGAGAGGCAGAGGCAGAAATGACAGCAGCATGTGAGACCCCTGGAGGGCAAGCAGTAGAAATCTTGATAGTAGTTAATCAAAGAATTTCCTGATTATCAGTAATCATTTAGATAATCAGTAAGGTAGGTAATCAATAAGGAAGTATCAGGCACTGCTTTCCCTTCCCTTCCTCTGAGCATGATGTTCTCTATGATTCTCTTGCCTGGTTCCTGGTTCCTTCCACTCTTTGTGGTATGACTGAAGGAGTTCTTGACCTTTTCATCTAATAGAGGGTAATCTGTGAGTTTACACCTTCTGGGGCCTCAGGAAACAACTAAGTGATAAATTTCCTGTCACAATGTGTCACAGCTTGGGAAATTTTGTCTGTCTTGGACTTGGGTGCAGAATAAGTTATATCACAAGAACACAGAGCAGTCCTTCTAGGCTTACTCCTTCCTTTCCTCCACAACCTCCTTACTCCTCAACAACCTACAGAAAACAACCTATTCCTAGAAGTTTGGAACAGCTACGAAGGCACTTCTGAGTTGCCAGCAAATATCCAAGAGCTAGGAACTCTAGAAACTGGGAAGAGACACTAGGAGAACCTCTCTAGACATTTCACCTGAGCTTCTTGGAATCTCTCTGCATTCTCTAGTTATTTCCTCAGTCCGTGGCAACTCAGAATTGTACATAAGGGTCTAGTCTCACTGAATCTCAACAGTAAAGCTCAATGCATGTCCTAATTGCTCACCCACCAAGAAAAACCAGATAGGCTGCTCTGAACCTGAGCCTCTGACTCCAAAGGCCATCTAACTGCCCACTCCAACATACAAGCCAAATATAAGCCTTAATGGTAGTCGACCTTTATCAGGCCACTTTTGCATCCTCCCCACTACCATGCTAAAGAATCAGCTGTAGGCCCTAGCTCACTGCCCTCCTTGGGCATGTGACCTCTGAGAGCGGCTCTTGCAGCCAGAAGTTTCTGACATCTATCCTGGCTAGAGGATCTGAGCTACTGTTGAAAACAAGAAAAAAGAATGTATTCCATGATCTGTCCTCAGCCAAAGCACACAACATTTTTAATTTTGACAGACAGGGTGAGCGCCTGCCTGGATCACTCTGGGCCTGGAAATATAGAGAGAATTGATCCCACGATTTCACATTGGGTAGTACCACTTCCTAGTCTTCCTGAAGCACTTTTATAACACATTTGTGTGAACCACAGGTCAACATAATCACTCTCATGTGCTTTACACAAAGATTTTCTCAGGCAGGAAAGAACAGGCAGAGGTCACAGCTAGGGAGCTGCAGCATCGAGTCCTTCCTCTCCAGCCTGACTTGTCACTGTCCCAGCAGCCTGCAGTGGGAAGGGCAAGTGAGGAGGTCTGCTGAAGCTGCAGCCATGGAAAACAGCTTGAGAACTGCTGTTTGGGGGTGGCTTTCAGGAATCCCCCAACCCTATGCTCATCACTCCCAAACGTGGTGGGCTACCATCATACTGAAGGTGTGGAAGGCAGGAGTCTGGCGAACTGGAATAAGGCTGGAGGGAGGGACTCAGGGGAATGCCCTCTCACCCTCAGAGACTGACATCCTGGTGACTCAGGTGAGGCAAAGTCATAGGAGCTGGGCTATGGGGCTCCTTTCACCAAGTTCAGTAAGTTATGCCCTATGCCAGGCACGTGGCAGGAACTGAACTAATGGAAGGAAGTGACTCCGAATTCATATCGGACCCCCCAATCCATATCCCATGCTTCCCTCACCCACCAACATGGTCTCTGGCCTGATAACTGAAAGGGCATGATTCAGAGTCTTCCTCCACCTTTACTTGGGTTGATGTTTCTTCTGTGTAAATTAAAGGCATCTGACTATATTGTTTTTATGCCTAACTTCTTTATTTTATGCATAATAGTGCCTTCCATGGTACCTTCAAGGCTGTCTGAGGCAAGAAAGTTTGGAGGGCAGTTAGGAGGAAGGTAGATGGGGCTTGGTCAGCAGGCTGATGTGGGTTGGCCATACAGTAGGATATGAAGGGTCAGGAGTATCCGGGGGACTGGGGATTCAGATAAGCTGTCAGATCAAAGTCGCGAGGTTGCTCTGAGATGCTAGATTAAGATCAGGTCTGAGGCAAGGACATGGATCTACCAATCTAGAAGCTCAATAAACTCCATGTAGGATTAACCCAAAGAAATCCATACTAAGACACATTACAATCAAACTATTGAAAGACAAAGACAGAGACCCTTGAAAGCAGCAAGAAAAATGTAGCTTGGCATGCACACACACACACACACACACACACACACACACACACACCACACACACACACACACAAATCCTCTGAAACATTATCTGTGGATTTCTCATCAGCAACTTTGCAGGCAAGAAGGCAATAGGGTGGAATATTTAAAGAGTGGTCACGCCTGTAATCCCAGCACTTTGGGAGGCTGAGGAGGGTGGATCATGAGGTAAGGAGTTTGAGACCAGCTTGACCAACACGATGAAACCCCGTCTCTACTAAAAATACAAAAATTAGCTGGGTGTGGTGACACGTGCCTGTAATCCCAGCTACTCAGGAGGCTGAGGCAGGAGAATTGCTTGAACCCAGGAGGCAGAGATTGCAGTGAGCCGAGATCGTGCCACTGCACTCCAGTGAGACTCTGACTCCCCGCCCCCCCCAAAAAAAAAGAGTGGAAAGAGGAAAAAACTGTCAAGTGAGAATTCTGTATCTGGTACAACTATTATTCAAAAGTGAGGAAAAAAGTAAGACATTCTAAGATAAATAAAATTTTAGTGAGTTTATTACCACTAGCCTTGCCATACAATAAATTCTAAAAGAAGTTCTTCAAGTTGAAATAAAGGTATGCTAGAGAGTTAGTTGAAGCCTTATGGAAATATGCTGATGTCTGGTAAAGATAAATACATGGACAAATATAAAAACTAACACTATTATAATTTTGGATTATAACTCCACTCTTTATACAGAATTTAAAAGAAAATGTGTAAAATAATTTTAAATCTATGTTAAGTGGTAGACAATATATAAAGACATAATTTATGACATCAATAACATAAAGTGGCAGAGCCATAAAGGAGTAGAGTGATTGTATAAGATTGAAGCTAAATTGATATCAGTTTAAAAGCCTTTGGAATGGGCCAACCAAAGACCACAGAATTGTAGCACTGTCAGCATACAACACCAGCCTAAGAAAGCTGCAGGCATGAGACTCTAATCTATGAAAGCTTCTGGGTATACTGAGCCGAGCAAAGCCATAGTGGAGAGGATGTTCGAGGCCTTGATAACCCAAATCCAGAGTGCCCAGAATGGAGTCAAAGGAGATTGTTCTCCAACTTTAAGGCTTAATAATTTCCCTGTTGGGGTTTGGACTTATTGGGGACAATTCACCCCTTTCTTTCTTTGTATTTCTCCCCTTTGGAATGAGAATGTCTATCTTATGCCTGTCCTAGTATTGTATTGTAGAAGCACATAACTTGTTACCTCACAGGCTCACGGCTGAATGAGTATTTGCCTCAGGTTGGATCATGCCTTGAGTCTCATCCTTATCTGATTTAGATGAAATTCTGAGCTTTAGCCTTTTGAGTTGGTGCTGGAACAAGTTAAGACTTTTGAGGCTATTAGAATGGAATGGATGTTCTTTGTATGTGAGAAGAGTGAGTTCTTTATGGATGAGTTCTTTAGTGGCGGTTTCTGAGATCGCCCAAGCAGTGTACACTGTACCCAGTGTGCGATCTTTTATCCCTCCCACCCCTCCCACCCTTACCCCTGTGTCCCCAAAGTCCACTGTATCATTCTTAAGGGCAAAAGCTTTTTAAGAGACAAAGACATTACATATTGACAAAATGGCCAATTCACAAAAGAAGATATAATAATTATAAACATATATACATCAAACATCAGAGCTTCCAAATATGTAAAGCAAACATTGACAAACTTGAAAGGAAAAATAGACGACTTTATGATAACAGTAGGAATCTTCTTCGATACCCTACTTGCAGTAATAAGTAGAACCAGATAGAAGATCAGTAAGGAAATTGAGGATTTGAACAACACTATAATCAATTGGATCTAATAGCATATACAGAGCATTTCACAGAACAATAGCAAAATATACATTTTTCTCAAGTAAACATGGAACAGTCTTCAGGATAGAGCATATGTTAGGCTGCAAAACCAGTCTTAATTAATTTTGAAAGATTGAAATCATGCAAAGTATCTTTTCCTATCAAAATGAAATCAAACTGGAAATAGAATAAAAATTGAAAAAATTACAACTATGTAGAAATTAAACAATACATTATTAAACAATGCATGGGTGAAATAAGAAATCACAAGGCAAACTAGAAAACGTCTTAAGACAATGAAACATACCAAAACTTATGAGATGCAGCAAAAATAGTGCTAACAGGGAAAATTACAGCTTTAAATGCTTGTATTTAAAAAGAAAAGCTATCTGATCCACAACCTAACTTTGCACCTTAAGGTACTAGAAAAAAAAGAACAAACTAAACTTAAAGCTAGAAAAAGGAAAGAAACAATAAAGACTATAGCAGAGCTAAATAAAATAGAGAAGAGAAAAGCAAGAGAGATAATCAAGGACACCAAGAATTGATGTTTTAAAAAAATCAACCAAGTTGACTTGAGCTAGACTGACAAAAAAAGAAGAGAGAAGACTCAAATAACCAGAATCAGAAATAATAGAGGGAATATTACTACTGATTTTACAGTAATATAAAAGATCATAAGAGGGTACTATGAGCAACTGCCTGTCAACCAATTGGATTGCTTATATGAAACAGATGAGTTCTTAGGAACACACACCTACCAAGACTGAATCATGAATAAATAGGAAATAAGAATAGGCAAATGGATTGGCAAATCCAGGATGGCAGTTTAGGAACAGCTCGGATTTGCAGCTCCCAGAGAAAGCACAGAGGGTGAGTGGACACTGCATTTTTACTGCCCATGGACCAGGAGATTCCCAGGTGGAGATGCCCCATGGGTCGCTAGCGCAGCTGTTGTGGCCGGTGCGGTTCTTTTGGTCGGCGCAGCTGCTTTGTCGGCACCCCGGCCAGCAGTTCTCTGTACAAAATACACTGGTCTGGGTGCCTTTTTGGCTGGCGATTGGAGACCCAGGAAGTCGCCCATTCATCTGATTAAAGAGGGAGCCAGGCCAGGAGATTCCTGGGCAAAAAAAAAAAAGTGCCACGAATCTCAGTGCCCTGTTTAAGCCGGTGCAGTGAGTTGCCGCATGGGAAATCAAACAGATCCCGGCACAGTTTCAACAGGCAATGGGGATAGAGTCGACTATTCAACTAAAAAAAGAAAAAAAAGGCTTGGAGGCAGGGAGCCACGTGATCAGGCTCAGTCCCACCCCCACAAAAGAACAGCAATCAGAAACTCTCTGGATTGAGAGTTTCACAGCAAGCGCAGCTGAGCCTGGGATGGTCCAGCTCTGTGGGGGAGGGGCGTCAGCCATTACCGAGGCACTCCACCACTACCGTCGCCATTGCTGAGGCAGCCTGCCATTGCTAAGGCAACCTGCCATTGCAGAGAGAGTCTGCCAATACACAGGCAGGCCACCATTGCTGAGGCAGTTCTAACTACACCCATATAAACAAGACTGCAGGGAAGTTCACAGGGCAGCTGGGCGGAGCCCACAGCAGCTCAGCAAAGCCTCTGCAGGCAGACTGTGACCAGGCTGCCTCCTTGCTGGGCAGGGCAGCCCTGAAAAAAAAAAAAAAAGGCAGCAGCACAATGGAAACTCATAAATAAAGCCCTAACTCCCTGGGACAGAGCACCTGGGAACAAAAAGCAGTTTATGAGTTCTGCTGCAGCAGACCTAAACGTACCTGCCCAGCAGCTCTGAATGAACAACGGAGCTCACAGCTCAGTACTTGAGCCCCTATAAAGGA
>NW_022436956.1:9525123-9632396 GCF_009761245.1 Sapajus apella
AAGGACCTAGAAATAGAAATCCCATTTGACCCAGCAATCCCGTTACTGGGTATATATCCAAAGGATTATAAATCGTTCTATTATAAGGACACGTGCACACGAATGTTCATTGCAGCACTGTTTACAAGAGCAAAGATCTGGAACCAACCCAAATGCCCATCAATGATAGACTGGACAGGGAAAATGTGGCATATATACACCATCGAATATTATGCAGCTGTCAAAAACGATGAGTTCGTGTCCTTTACAGGGACATGGATGAACCTGGAAAGCATCATTCTCAGCAAAATGACACAAGAGCAGAAGATCAAACACCACATGTTCTCACTCACAGGTGGGTGTTGAACAATGAGAACACATGGACACAGGGAGGGAAGCACTACACACTTGGGTCTGTTGGGGGGAAATAGGGGAGGGTCAGTGGGGTTGGGGAGTTGGGGAGAGATAGCATGAGGAGAAATGCCAGATATAGGTGATGGGGAGGAAGGCAGCAAATCACACTGCCACGTGTGTACCTATGCAACAATCTTGCATGTTCTTCACATGTACCCCAAAACCTAAAATTCTATAAAATAAATTTTAAAAATAAAAAAATTAAAAAAATTAAAAACTCATTGGCAATAATAAGTTTTGGTATGTACATTTCATCTGTAAATGTGGGATGCTGAATATAAAAAAACAAACAGAATAGTTGTAATAAGATACTAATATAAATCTTATATGCATATAAAAAAAGAATAGACAAATGAATTAAAAGATTAAATCAATATTCAAAAACCTCCCCAAAAAAGGCCCTGAAGAATTAATGTCATCCTTCTTCAACTTTTTCAAAAATTTCAAGAGGAAAAAATGCTTCTAAAGTCATTTTATAAGAGCAGCATTACCCTGATACCAAAGCCAGACAAAGATACTACAATAAAAGAAAACTACAGGCCATCATCCCTGAGGAAGTTTGATGCACAAATCCTTAACAAAATACTAACTGCCCAAATAAAGTATTCAATAAAATTACATACCATGACCAAATGGAATTTATTCTTGGAATGCAAGAAGGGTTCAACATATGAAAATTAGTGAATTTGAAATACCACGTTAACAGAATGAAGAAAATCTGACGTGATCATCTCAGTTGATGTAGAAAAAGCATTTGACGAAATTCAGTACTCTTTCATGATAAAAAATACTGAACAAACTAGGAATAGAGGAAAACTATTTATGCTTGTTAATATTAGGTGTCAGCTTGACTGGACTGAGGTATGGCTAGATGACTTGTAAAGCACTGTTTCTTGGTGTGTCCATTAGTGCTTCCAGAGGAGGCTGACCTTTGAGTTAGTAGATTGGGAGGGGAAGACCATTGCGCCAATGTGGGTGGGTACCATCCAATCAACTGCCAATACAGCAAGAGCAGAGCAGGAAGAAGAAGGGGTCTCCCTTTTATGTATATATTTATCTGTTGGTTTAGTCCCTGTGGAGAACCCTGTCTAATACACTATCTTAATACAATAAGTACCATACATTAAAAGCCCACAGCTAACATTATACGGTGAAAGACTGAAAGCTTTTTCTCTAAGATCAGGAACAAGAAAATGATGCCCACTTTTACCATTTCCATTCAACACAGTACTGGAAATGCTAGACTGAGTAATTATGCAATAAAAAGAGATAAGATTCATCCAAATTAGAATAGAAAAAGTAAAATTACTTCTGTTCATAGACAACATATTTTTATATGTAGAAAATCCTAAAGATTTCACAAAAAACTGTTAGAACTAAAATATAAATTCAGCAAAGCTGCAGGATACAAAGTCAGTGCATGAAAGTCTATTATATTTTTTGTTTGTTTGTAGAAAGTGATTTATTTATTTATTTAGAGAGAGAGAGAAACAGAAGGAGAGAGAAAGAAACAGCTAACTCTCACACTAAGTGAGAGAATCCAGAAAGATGGAATCCAGGAGAGGAAAGCAGTTCCACCCTGAGTGGAAGGGAATAGAGAGAGATGGAACGTAGGAGAGGAAGATAGGCTTCCACGAGAGAGTGTGGAATCCAAATAAGGATTAACAATAACAATCCGAATAAGGAAATAAGATAACAATTTCATTTACAATAGCATGAAAAATAAAATGAAACACTTAGGAATGAACTTATCTAAGGAGGTAAAAAACCTATATGATAAAAATACAAAATAAAATATTGTTAAAAGAAATTAAAAGAGACAACAATAAATGGAAAGACATCTCATGCTTATGGATTGAAAGACTTAATATTGTTAGGATGTCAATATTTCCCAAAGCAATTCACAGATTCAATGTAATCCCTGTCAAAATCTCAGTCATGTTTTTTTTCTCTTTTTTGCATCTAAAAATTCATATGGAATCTCAAGGGAACACAAAGAGCCAAAATATTATTGAAAAACAACAAAGCTATAGGTCTTACAATTCCTGACTTTGAAACTTATTACAAAGATATAGTATTAAAACAGTATGGTAATGGCATAAGACAGGCAAATGGAATACAGAGCCTCCAAGTATGCAGAGCCTGCATATGTGGTCAAATGGTCTCAACAAGGATGCCAAGACCATTCAATAGGGAAAGAACTAATCTTTTCAATAAATGATACTGGAAAAACTAGATATCCACATGCAAAAGAGTGAAGTCAAACCCTTTATTCAAAATGGATCAAAAGCCCAAACATAAAACATAGAAATATAAAACTCTTAGAAGAAAATACAGAGGGGAAAACTTCATGACATTGGAATTGGAAATGATTTCTTGGATGTGATTCCAAAAGTACAAAAGTATAGTCTACAAAAGAACAAATAAATTGTACTACATAAAAACTAAAAACTATGTATCAAAGGAAGGAATCAACAGAATGAAAAAGGCAACTCACAGAATCGGAAATTATATATTAGATAAGAGTAATAGTCAGAATATATAAGGAAAGTCTACAATTCAACAACAACAAGAAAAACCCAAACAATCTAATTTTAAGAATTGGCAAAAGACTTGAATAGATATTTCCCCAAAGAAGACATATGCATGGCCAAAAAGCACATTAAAAGATACTCAACATCACTAATCATGAGGGAAATGCAAATCAAAACCACTGTGAAATACTACTTAATGCCCATTAAGATGGTTACATTGAAAACAGCACCAACAACAATGTGTTAGCAAGGATGTGGAGAAATTGGGACCCTACTACATTCTTTTTTTTTTTTTTTTTTTTTTTTTCTTTCGAGACGGAGTTTCACTCGGGTTACCCAGGCTGGAGTGCAATGGCGCGATCTCGGCTCACCGCAACCTCCGCCTCCCGGGTTCAGGCAATTCTCCTGCCCCAGCCTCCTGAGTCGCTGGGATTACAGGCACGCGCCACCATGCCCAGCTAATTTTTTGTATTTTTAGTAGAGACGGGGTTTCACCATGTTGACCAGGATGGTCTCGATCTCTTGACCTCGTGATCCACCCGCCTCGGCCTCCCAAAGTGCTGGGATTACAGGCTTGAGCCACCGCGCCCGGCCTCCTACTACATTCTTTGTGGGAATGTAAAATGGTGCAGCCTATGTGGAATACAGTGTAGTAACTCCTCAAAAAATTAAAAATAGAATAAGCTATAAACCAGAAATTCAACTTTTGGTTATATTTCTAGAAGAATTGAAAGTAGGGACTTGAACACCTATGTTCACCCATGTGTAAACCCATGTGTACAGCATTGTTATTCACAACAGCCAAAATGTGAAAGCAACCCAAGTGTTCATTGATGAATGAATGGATCAACACAATGTAGTATGTACATACCACAGAATGTTATTCATCATTAAAAAGGAAGGAATTCTGACATATGCTGCAACATGGATGAACCTTGAAAATAATGCTAACTGAAATAAGCCAGAGACAAAAGGTCAAATAATGTGTGATGTTACTTATTTGAGGTACCTTGAATGGTCAAATTCATAGAGACAAAAAAGTAGAATGCGGTTTGCCAGGGGTTGGAGAGAGAAAAAGTGTATAGGAATTGTTTAAGGAATATAGAGTGTCAGTTTTGCAAGATAAAAAGAGTTCTGTAGGTGAATGGTGGTAACAGTTGTTTGTATGGTACACTAATTTAGTGCTTTCTTTGAGCATAATTATACCCTTCAGTTTATAATTATCTTTTGTTTGTGGATTTCTATTTTTCCAAGATTATCAAAATCTCCACCTGATAATGGATTTTAGAAAGGCCAGATCCTGGTACAATAGTCTTGGTGAGTTCAAAGAGTAAGGAAGGAATTAGCCCTAAAGAGGTGGTTTCCAGGGACTATTTAGAATGCACTTAATGCCACCGAATTGCACACTTAAAATGGGTTAAAATGGTAGATGTTATTATGTTATGTTATTTTACCACAGTGAACAACAACAATGAGAGTAGTAGTTCAACGAGGAGAGGGGAGTAAATGGAATAAAGCTCTTTTTTTTAAAATTTATACTTTAAGCTCTGGGATACACATATAGAACGTGAAGGTTTGTTATATAAGTATACATGTGCCATGGTGGTTTGCTGCATCCATCAACCTGTCATCTAGGTTTTAAGCCCTGCATTCATTAGGTATTTCTCCTAATGCTATCCCTCCCCTTGCCCCCAACCCCCAACAGGCCCCAGTGTGGGATGTTCATGTTCCCCTCCCTGTGTCCATGTGTTCTCATTGTTCGACTCCCACTTATGAGTGACAACATGCAGTGTTTGGTTATCTGTTCCTGTGTTAGTTTCCTGAGAATAATGGTTTCCAGATTCATTCATGCCCCTGCAAACGACATGAACTCATCTTTTTATGGCTTCATAGTATTCCATGGTGTATATGTACCACATTTGCTTTATCTAATCTATCATTGATGGGCATTTGGGTTGGTTCCAAGTCTTTGCTTTTGTAAATAGTGCTGTAATAACATATGTGTGCATGTGTCTTTATAGTAAAATGATTTATAATCCTTTGGGTATATACCCAGTAATGGGATTGCTGGGTCAAGTGGTATTTCTGGTTCTAGACCCTTGAGAAATCGCCACACTGTCTCCCACAATGGTTGAACCAATTTACAATCCCACCAACAGTGTAAAAGCATTACTATTTCTCCACAGCCTCACCAGCATCTGTTGTTTCCTGGCTTTTTAATGATCGTCATTCTAACTGGCATGAGATATCTCACTGTGGTTTTGATTTGCATTTCTCTAATGACCAGTGGTGATGAGCTTTTTTTCATATGTTTGTTGGATGCATTAATATTTTCTCTTGAGAAGTGTCTGCTCATATCTTTCACTCACTTTTTGATGGGGTTGCTTTTTTTTTTTTTGGTGGTTGTTGTTGTAAATTTGTTTAAGTTCCTTGTAAATTCTGGATATTAGAACTGTGTCAGGTGGATAAGATTGCAAAAATTTTCTCCCATTCTGTAGGTTGCCTGTTCACTCTGATGCTAGTTTATTTTGCTGTGCAGATGCTCTTTAGTTTAATTACATCTCATTTGTCAATTTTTGCTTTTGTTGCAACTGCTTTTGGTGTTTTAGTCATGAAGTCTTTGCCTATGCCTATGTCCTGAATGGTATTGCCTAGATTTTCTTCTAGGGTTTGTATGGTTTTAGGTCTTATGTTTAAGTCTTTAATCCATCTTGAGTTAATTTTTGTATAAGGTGTAAGGAAGAGGCCCAGTTTCTGTTTTTTTTTTTTTTTTTTGCATATGGCTAGCCAGTTTTCCCAAAACCATTTATTAGATAGGGAATCCTTTCCCCATTGCTTGTTTTTGTCAGGTTTGTCAAAGATCAGATGATTTTAGATGTGTGGCATTTCCTCTGAGGCCTCTGTTCTGTTCCATTACTTTATATATCTATTTTGCTACTGATACCATGCTGTTTTGATTACTGTATCCTTGTAGTATAGTTTAGAGTCAGGTCACGTGATGCCTCCAGCTTTATTCTTTTTGCTTAGGATTGTGTTGGTTATATGGGCTCTTTTTTATTTCCATATGAAATTTTAAGTAGTTTTTTCAAATTCTGTGAAGAAAGTCAATGGTAGCTTGATGGGAATAGCATTGAATCTGTAAATTACTTTGGGCATTATGGCCATTTTCACAATCTTGATTCTTCCTATCCATAAGCATGAAATGTTTTTCCACTTGTTTGTGTCTTCTCTTATTCCTTGAGCAGTGGTTTGTAGATCTCCTTGATGAGGTCCTTCACATCCCTTGTAAGTTGTATTACTAGGTATTTTATTCTCTGTAGCAATTGTGAATGGAAGTTCATTCATGATTTGGCTCTCTCTTTGTCTATTATTGGTGTGTAGGGATGCTTGTGATTTTTGCACATTGATTTTGTATCCTGAGACTGCTGACGTTGCTTATCAGCTTAGGAGTTTTTGGCTGAGATCCTGGGGTTTTCTAATTATACAATCATGTCATCTGCAAACAGAGACATTTTGACTTTCTCTCTTCCTATTTGAATACCCTTAATTTCTTTCTCTTTCCTGATTGCCCTGGCCAGAACTTCCAATACTCTGTGGAATAGAAGCGGTGAGAGAGGTCATCTTTGCCTTGGGCTCATTTGCAAAGGGAATGCTTCCAGATTTTGCTCATTCAGTATGATATTGGCTATGAGTTTTTCATAAATAGCTCTTATTATTTTGAGATATGTTCCAGCAATACCTAGTTTATTGAGTGTTTTTAGTATAAAGAAGTGTTGAATTTTATCGAAGGCTTTCTCTGCATCTATTGAGATAATCATGTGGTTTTTACCTTTGGTTTTGCTTATGATTTGCGAATGTTGGACGAGCCTTGCATCCCAGGGATGAAGCCAGCTTGATTGTGGTGGATAAGCTTTTTGATGTGCTGCTGGATTCGGTTTGCCAGTATTTTACTGAGGATTTTCACGTTGATGTTCATCAGTGATATTGGCCTGAAATTTTCTTTTTTTGTTGTGTCTCTGCCTGGTTTTGGTGTCAGGATGATGCTGGCCTCATAAAATGAGTTAGGGAGAGTCCCTCTTTTTCTATTCTTTGGAATAGTTACAGAAGGAATGATACCAGCTCCTCTTTCTACCTCTGGTAGAATTGGGCTGTGAATCCATCTGGTTCCAGGTTTTTTTTTTTTGGTTGGTAGGCTATTAATTACTGCCTCAATTTCAGAACTTGTTATTGGTCTATTCAGGGATTCTACTTCTTCCTGGTTTAGTCTTGGAAGGGTGTATGTGTCCAGGAATGTATGCATTTCATCTAGATTTTCTAGTTTATTTGTATAGAGATGTTTATAGTATTCTCTGATGGTAGTTTGTATTTCTGTGGAATTAGTGGGGATATCCCCTTTGTAATTTTTTATTGTGTCTATTTGATTCTTCTCTCTTTTCTTCTGTATTAGTCTGGCTAATGGTCTATTTTGTTGATCTCAAAAAACCGGCTTCTGGATTCATTGATTTTTTGAAGGGCTTTTCGTGTCTCTATCTCCTTTAGTTCTAGTCTGATCTTAGTTATTTCCTGTCTTCTTCTACCTTTTGAATTTGTTTGCTCTTGCTTTTCTAGTTCTTTTAATTGTGATGTTAGGGTGTTGATTTTAGATCTTTCCAGCTTTCTGATGTAAACATTTAGTGCTATAAAATTCCCTTTAAACACTGCTTTTAGCTGTGTCCCAGAGATTCTGGTACATTGTGTCTTTGTTCTCATTGGTTTCAAAGAACTTATTTCTTTCTGCCTTAATTTTGTTATTTATGCAGTAATCAGTCAGGAGCAGGTTGTTCAACTTCCATGCAGTTGTGCAGTTTTGAGTGAGTTTCTTAGTCCTGAGTTCTAATTTGATTGTACTGTGGTCTGAGAGACGGTTTGTTATGATTTCCATTTTTTTTTTGCATTTGCTAAGGAGTGTTTTACTTCCAATTATTTGGTCAATTTTAGAATAAGTGCTATGTGGTGCTGAGAAGAATGTATATTCTGTGGATTTGGGGTGGAGAGTTCTGTACATGTCTATTAGGTCTGCTTAGTCCAGAGCTGAGTTCAAGGCCTGAATATCTTTGTTAATTTTTGGTCTTGTTGATCTGTCTAATATTGACAGTGAGGTGTTAAATTCTCTCACTATTATTGTGTGGGAGTCTAGGTCTCTTTGTAGGTCTCTAATAACTTGTTTTATGAATCTGCGTCCTCATGTATTGGGTGTATATATATTTATGATAGTTAGTTCTTCTTGTTGCATTGGTCCCTTTACCACTGTGTAATGTCCTTGCTTGTCTTTTTTCATCTTTGTTGGCTTAAAGCCTGTTTTATAAGAGCCTAGGATTGCAACCCCTGCTTTTTTTTTTTTTTCTTTTTGCTTTCTATTTGCTTGGTAAATATTCTTCCATCCCTTTATTTTGAGCTTATGTTTGTCTTTGCACATGAGATGGGTCTTCCGAATACAGCACACCAATGGGTCTTGACTCTTTATCTAATTTGCCAGTGTGTGTCTTTTAATTGGGACATTTAGCCCATTTGTATTTAAAATTAATACTGTTATGTGTGCGTCTGATCCTGTCATCATGATGCTAGCTGGTTATTTTGCACATTAGTTAATGCAGTTTCTTCATAGTGTCTTTGGTCTTTATATTTTGGTATGTTTTTGCAGTGACTGGTGCTGAATTTTCCTTTCCATATTTAGTGCTTCCTTCAGGAGCTCTTGTAAGGCAGGCCTGGTGGTGACAAAATCTCTCATCATTTGCTTGTCTGGAAAGGATTTTATTTCTCCTTCACTTACGAAACTTTGTTTGGTTGGATATGAAATTCTGAATTAAAAATTCTTTAAGTATGTTGAATATTGGCCCCCACTCTCTTCTGGCTGGTAGGGTTTCTGCAGAGAGATCTGCTGTTAGTCTGATAGGCTTCCCTTTGTAGGTAACCTAACCTTTCTCTCTGGTTGCCCTTAGCATTTTTCCCTTCATTTCAACCTTGGTGAATCTGACAATTATGTGTCTTGGGGTTACTCTACTCGAGCAGTATCTTAGTGGTGTTCACTGCATTTCCTGAATTTGAATGTTGGCCTGTGTTGCTAGGTTGGAGAAGTTCTCCTGGATAACATCCTGAAGTGTGTTTTCCAACTTGGTTCCATTCTCCCCATCACTTTCAGGCACACCAATCAATCATGTTTGATCTTTTCACATGTTCCCATATTTCCTGGAGGCTTTGTTTGTTCCTTTTCATTCTTTTTTCTCTAATCTTCTCTTTATGCTTTATTTCATTAAGTTGATCTTCAATCTCTGATATCCTTTCTTTGCTTGATTGATTCAGCTATTGATACTTGTGTATGCTTCATGAAGTTTTCATACTGTGCTTTTCAGCTCCATCAGGTCGTTTATGTTCTTCTCTAAACTGGCTGTTCTAGTTTGCAGTTCCCGTAACCTTTTTATCAATCTTCTTAGCTTTTTTGCATTGGATTAGAACATGCTCCTTTAGCTTGAAGGAGTTTGCTATTACCCACCTTCTGAAGCTTAATTCTGTCAATTCATCAAACTCATTCTTTGTCTAGTTTTGTGCCCTTGCTGGCAAGGAGTTGTGATCCTTTGGAGGAGAAAAGGCATTCTGGTATTTGGAATTTTCAGCATTTTTGTGCTGTTTTTTCCTCACCTTTGTGAATTTATCTTCCTTTGATCTTTGATGCTGATGACCTTTGGAGGGGATTTTTGTGTGAGCGTGCTTTTTGTGATATTATTGCTTTCTGTTTGTTAGTTTTTCTTCTAACAGTCAGGCCCCTCTGCTGCAGGTCTGCTGGAGTTTGCTGGAGGTCTCTCCAGACCCTGTTTGTCTGGGTATCACCAGCAGAGGCTGCAAAACAGCAAAGATTTCTGCCTCCTTCTTCCTCTGGAAGCTTGTCCCAGAGGCTCACCCACCAGTGCCAGCCAGAGCATGAGGTGTCTGTCAACCCCTGGTGGGAGGTGTCTCCCAGTCAGGAGGCATGGAGGTCAGGGACCCACTTGAGAAGGCAGCCTATCCCTTAGCAGAGCTCAAGCACCATGCTGGGAGATCTGCTGGTGTCTTCAAAGCCAGCAGGTAGAAACATTTATGTCTGCTGAAGCTGTGCCCACAGCCGCCCCTTCCCCCAGGTGCCCTGTCCCAGGGAAATGGAAGTTTTATCTATAAGCCCCTGACTGGGGCTGCTGCCTTTTTTTTCAGAGATGCCCTTCCCAGTGAGGAGGAATCTAGAAAGGCAGTCTGACCACAGTAGCTTTTCTGTGCTGCAGTGGGTTCCACCCAGTTTGAACTTCCTGGTGGCTTTGTTTACACTGTGAGGGGATAATTGCCCACTCAAGCCTCAGTAATGGCCTATGTCCCTCCCTCCACCAAGCTTGAACATCCCAGGTCGACTTCAGACTTCTGTGCTGGCAGCAAGAATTTCAAGCCAGTGGATCTTAGCTTGCTGGGCCCTGTGGGGCCAGGACCCACTGAGCAAGACCACTTGGCTCCTTGGCTTCAGCTGCCTTTCCAGAGTAGTGAACGGTTCTGTCTCACTGGGGTTCCAGGTGCCACTAAGGTACAAAAAAAGAAAAAAAACCTCCTGGAGCTAGCTCAGTGTCTGCCCAAACAGCCACCCAGTTTTATACTTGAAACCGACGACCCTGGTGGTATAGGCACCCAAGGGAATCTCCTGGTCTGCAGGCTGCAAAAACCATGAGAAAAGCATAGTATCTGGGCTGAATAGCACAGTCCCTCAAGGCACAGTCCCTCATGGCTTCCCTTGGCTAGGGGAGGGAGTTCCCTGGCCCCTTGTGCTTCCCGGGTGCGGTGATGCCCCACCCTGCTTCTGTTCATCCTCCATGGGCTGCACCCACTGTCTAATGAGTCCCAGTGAGATGAACTGGGCACCTCAGTTGGTAGTGCAGAAATCACCTCCTTCTGCACTGGTCTCGCTGGGAGCTGCAGACTGGAGCTGCTACTATTTAGCTGTCTTGCCAGCCACCCAAAACATTTTTTTTTCTAACTTGGAGTCAAACTCTTACAAAATTCTAATATTACTAATTATGTGATAAATGCCCTAATTTAAGGTAGACTATAAAACCTCAAGTATAACTAATAAGAGAATGATTAAAAGAATATATAGTTTAAGAGCTATTAGGGGAGATCAATGAAATATTAGGTTAATCCAAAGGGTTTAAAACAGATAAGTATGAGAAAATATTCTACAACTGCATAAAACACACAGTATTTTCTGTTATAAAGCAGTTTCTGGTAAATAGATACATTGAAAATATTCAAAAGTATCATTCTTAAGTTCCTATCTAGGCAGAGAAGTGTGTAAAAATATCTTCTACTTATGTTTTTTCCTTACTAAAAGGGTCTTTTAAATACCTAGACATCAAGGATTGTTGCAATCTTTTATGAAACTGGCTATGTTAACTAATAGTGTGCTACCCTAGAAATAATACTTAAACAGAACTATTTTTCTGAAAAATGTTCTAAGTTTCCTTGTTCAGATAGTTGAACTTTGGCATTTCATTCTTCTCCCTTTATGCATAATTTCCTTGGTAGATGCATGGCTCTTTCTCACTGGACATGCTTAAAGGTTTTTCATTGTCTTTGGTATTCAGACACTCAATACATGTATGTTTTCCCTTATTTCTCTAACTTGTATTCTGTGAACTTTGTGTTCTATGGTCATAGTCCAAAGTAAGTAGACGAAAGGAAATAATAAAGATCAGAGCAGTAATAAATAAGATAAAAACCAGAAAAAAACATAGAAAAAAATCAATAAAACTGGGTTTGTTTTAAAGATAAAAAAAATCAACCAACCTTTGGCTGGACTAAGAAAGAGAGAGAAAAAAATAAAATAAAATTATAAATGAAAGAGGAGACATTACAACTGATACTACAGCAATACAAAGGTTAGTAAGAGTCTACTATAAACAATTATACTCTAGCAGATTGGATAATCCAGAGAAAATTGATAAATTTCTTTAAAAAAAATACTACCTCCTAGGATTGAATCATGAAGAAATAGAAAATATGAATAGATCAATAAGTGAGGAAATTGAATGAATATCAAAAAATCTCCCATCTAAGCCCTCTTTTTTTTTTTTTTTTACTGTATTCTGGAAGATATCCTCATTCTGATCTTCCAACTGCCTATCTTTGTTTATATTTTAAGATCTGTTTTAATATTCCATCTATTGTGTTCTTTATTTTATTGATTATACTTTATACCAAATATTCCCGCCTATCTCTTTTTGATGATTTTTGTTTCAACTTGTATTTTTAATTACCTTTAAATATATTTTCATTCTTGTTTTGAATTCCTACTTCTAATAATTTGGCTTCAGATAGTACATATGGTTTAGTACACAAATTTAGTGCTTTTTTGAGCATAATTGTACTCTTCATTTTATAATTATTTTTTGTCTGTGGATTTCTATTTCTCCAGGGTTATCAAAATCTCCACCTGATAATGGATTTTAGGACACCATATCCTTGTCCAATAGTCTTGATGAGTTCAAAGGGGAACTTTAGCTAATTCCTTGGGGAAGGAATTACCCTAAGGAAGTAGTTTCCAGGAACTATGAAACAGTATTTCCCGTTTGCATACATATTACCAAACAACTGTTTTGGTAGAGGTTTACCATTAAACCCTTAAAGAGAAGTAGCATTGGAATGAGGCAGTTTTCCTAAACTGTAATGTACAACTCCTGGGGCTTTGAAATGAGCAGCCTAGTAACTTCTGACCTGATAATATTCCCTGCATGCTTGCACCAAAAATATAGTCTGGGCCATGTCAATTTCTGTGTTGAAGTAACAGGTGATATAGTCCCGCAGAGATGTAGAAGATAAGTGAACATAGAATTTAAACAGCTTTCTAATACACTGAGGTTATGGCCAACAATGCCACCTCCCACCCAACTAACCCTGCCACAAACACACTGCTTCAGACAACAGTACATCTCCTGCAAGAACTTCTCATGGTTTTATTGATTCATAGAAACTCAGTTTCAGAGCTTCTCTAGGGCTGACTTTAGGAGAGAGAGACAGAGATCATGCTGCATCTTCATCTCATGGGGGCCAAATAATCTGCCTTTTGGGTTTTTTTTTTTTCTGTTGTTGTTTTTTTTTGTTTTGTTTTTGTTTTTGAGACAGAGTTGTGCTCTGTTGCCTGGGCTGGAGTGCAGTGGTGGAATCTCGGCTCATTGCAAACTCCACCTCTTGGGTTCAAGCAATTCTCCTGCCTCAGCCTCCCAAGTAGCTGGGACTATAGGCACGTGCCACCATGCCCAGCTGATTTTTGTTTTTTTAGTAGAGACAGGGTTTTACCATGTTGGCTAGGCTGGTCTTAAACTCCTGACCTCAGGTGATCCCCCTGCCTTGGCCTCTCCAAGTGCTGGGATTACAGGGTAAGCCACCATGCCCAGTCTGCCTTCTGTTCTTATTATCTCATAAGTCTGTGTATGAAGAGAGAGTTTACTATCCTCCAAAATAGAAAGTCAAATCTTAAACCTAAGGCAGAGGTACCTTAAAACAAAAACAAAAAGAAAACAACAAACCCATGGGCCATGATGATTTCTAAAGGGCTAAAGAGTACCACTGAATTCAGGGAAAAAAAGAAGAAACAACTCTTGAAGGAAGGGGTCATGAAGGGAACTTCTTTACTTAGGTGGTTTGCACCTCCTGTTCCCTTCACCTGGAAGGAAGTTCCTTTCAGTGCATGGTTGCTCTTCACCATTTCCCTCTTGCCCTGACCTAATAGGTTAGCCCATGGTTCTAAGCTTAGATGTAACTTCAGAAAGAGCTTTCCTAAAACCCCAGTTAGCATTGTCTTCTGTTTATTTTTATTACCCTGTATTTTTTCCTACATGTATCATAGTTCTTAGTTATTTGTGCCTAATCGTTAAGAGTAAAGACTTGAGACAGGCAGCCTAAGTTTGACTCTTGTCTGTCATTTGGCAAATAATTTAATCTTCTATAATCAGTTTCTCTGACAATGGGTCATCAAGTAATCATGAGACCTGAGCTGCACATCATGAACTGGGTTTTCTGGGTCATGAAGCCACAGATTGGGTGTGTAAGATAGCAATCGGCCGCTAAGGAGAAGAGGCCAACAAGAGAACAGGCTGAAGCCAGCCAGGACAGCACAAGTTAGTCACATGAGCAGGTAGTTCTGCTCCATTGCCTCCTCTCTTCCATTACACATCTATGGCCTCTTAGATTTCTGTTTAATAACGAACTGCTTTGAGACAGGAGAAACTGGTGTTTACAAATGGGTATTCTGGCAACAAGTGGGAGATGGATTGCCCAAGCATTAAACTCCAATCAGGAGTGTCTCATCCATTTAGTCTGGACAGATCTACATTAATTTACAGCTAGTTGATAACAGCCTGGCTGGCATTAGGCCACTTCCATCATGGATAGAATTTATCCTCATTGGAGTAAACAGATATTTTGGATATAGATGTTCCTGTTAATAATGCTTCTGCCAGCACCATTAATTGCAGACTTAGGTAATGCTTTATTCTTCATCAAGGTGTTCTCAACACAGAATTATTTCCACCCAAGGAACTTGCTTCACCACAAAGAAGGATAGCAATGTGCTCATGCCCATGGAAATCATTTATCTTACCATGCACCCCATCATCAGAAGCAACCAACCTGATGGAATAATGGAATAACTGGTCCAATGAAATCTCAGTTTAACTACAAGTTGGGGGAAAACACTCTGAAAAGATTAGATTATATAGTAGAATGCAGTATATGCTCATAATCAGAACTGATATATACTTTTGCTTTTCCCATAGTCAGAGTACACAAGTCCAAGAATCAAGATGTAGAAATGGGAATAAATTATCCCATTCCTGCAACTTTGATTTTTGCTCATTCGGAAGTCTTAGTTACCAAGGGAGAAATGCTTCCACTAGGGAAAAAAACAATAGTTTAGTTGACTTGAATGCTAAGACCATTTTGGGTTCCTGATGCCTCCATGCCACCATATAAGCACAGAGGTTATTCTACAGGCTGAGAAAACTGATCCTGATTGTTAAGAGGGAATTGCATAGCTGTTGCACAATGAGGTGGGAATACAGGAGATTCTCTGAAATGCTACTTTATTCTTCCTGTCTAGTAACCGTAAATATAAAGCTCTGAAACTGAAAAAAATCCAGGCCATTGAAAATTTGAACCTTTCAAGAAGGAAGATTTTCATCATCCCATCAGATAGATAACGCTGACCCCATGAGGGTCTAGTTGAGGAAAACAAAATGTAGAATTGGTAGCAGAAGAAGGAAGTTATGAATATTGCCTGCAGCCTCATTAGCAGTTAAAAAAACACAAACACTGGATACCTAGGCATATCTTTTTCCTTTCTTGTCATATTTTCTTCTCATTTTCCTCTATCTCTTTATTATTCTACATAAAAATTATTGACAGTAGCTGACAGGTGGAATTGATTGGATTTCAAGAATACTTAACATTGCATGGAAATGAATATCTAGGATATTACTCTGAAATAGAGATGACTTTAGGACTCTGTGTCCTTATTTAGAGAAAAAGTAAAAGTGCCTTTACTTGTATGGTGGATAAACGCATCTCATTAGGCAAAAGCGTAAAGTTGTCTTTTTTGTTCAGTGGAGTTCAAAATCACATAAAAACGTGTGTACAGAGTTGAATGGCCAAAGGTGTGATTAAGCGGGTTATTAAATGATTGCCTCTCAGTTTTAACTTCACGTTTCTATACTCTGCTTTATGACGGTGGTCTTTGCAAGCTGGATCCTTGTTAAATTCTGCCAGTAGGGAGTGCTGGAGGGAGACGGGCAGGCTGGACAAGGGGAGCACTTTTCCCGTTTGCTTTCTCTTCTTCTTGACAGCTTTTCACCTGGGCAGTGGCAGTTGCCTTCAGAGCTACAGTTGGTTTTGTTCCATGGTTTTCCCCCTATATTTTCAGAACCAGCTTCCTGGTGCCCCAGAGATGCCAGCACCATCTGAACAGTACCTCTTCCCTAGAGGCCTGCATTTTATCTTCAGGGAGGCCCTTTGTTCCTGAGATGTTTGGGTCCCAGTTCAAAGGGATCCTTCTCTCACACTTTTAAATTAATTAATTATTTAACTAAGTAATTAAATTAATTAATTAGACCTTAGAAGTATGGACCTCCAACATTTTCCCTGTGTTTCTCTAGACCTACAGGTTTTAGCAGCTTCTTGCAATTTCTGTCTTTGTTAACTCAATATCTTCCTTTGGCTTTTTGTGTCCTCCACTACCTGGTTAACGATTCTTAAAGTCTCTGTAAAAATGACCGGTGATGTTTTTGTTTTCGACTGACCTACATGGGGAATAGTATGACTCTCAGGTTTGTGTGAAGAGTAAATGAGTCAGAAGATAAAAAGGGTTTATAACAGTGCCTCTCACACAGTAACTGTCATATAAGTGGAAGCTGTTACTATTATTTACTTAAGATCTGTGTCTCCCGTTAGCCTGAGCTCCGTGAGAATAGGGATTATGATGCTGTATACACACCAGGGTGTAGCGGTACCTGAAACATACTATGCTTTGAATACATGTTTGTTAAAGGAATTAGGAAGGGTTTGGAGGAGAGAGAAAGAAGAAAACACAATTTGGGTATAGAAGAAAGGTAGTGGCAGGCACAGTGGCTCACACCTGTAATCCCAGCACTTTGGGAGGCCGAGGCTGGCAGATCACGATGTCAGGAGATTGAGACCAGCATGGCCAACATGGTGAAACCCACTCTCTAGTAAAATACAAGAAAAATTAGCTGGGTATGGTGGTGGGCACCTGTAGTCCTATGTACTGGGGAGGCTGAGGCAGGAGAATTGCTTGAATCTGGGAGACAGAGGTTGCAGTGAACTGAGCTAGTGCCACTGTACTCCAGCCTGGTGACAAAGGGAGACTCCACCAAAAAAAAAAAATGGTAGCATTCTTTATTATTATATTTACAGAATGTAATATAATTCATCACTCTTTCCAGGCTTCATTCTACAAGTTTTGTTAGAAATCAGCCTCTACCCTTGGGAACATATTCAGTCAAACTGCCATATTTCTCCAGGGTGTTAGAGTTTTACAGAGTGGAAGCTCCAGTGTGTGTGAGACAGAGGTAGGGGTGGGAGAGGCATCTGGGGTCATGGGACATCTGTCCACACAAGTGGCTGATGAGATGTCTAGTGGCCAGACTAATGTGGCTTCCTCAGACCCCACAGTTCTCAGCTCCCTTCATGCCATGCTCCAGGCATGGGAATATTTGTGTTGTTGCTAGTGGTTCTGTCCTCTGGAAGTATCCTGAAGTATCCTGAAGCTGTTCCCTGTCGAGAGGTTGATGCCTCCTTGTGAGTTTGCCAGGGAAGCAGGATGCAGGCACTGTCTCTAGTCACCTGCTGTTATTCTCCAAACCGCAGCCCCAAACAAAGTCTGATTCTAAAAGGTAGACAGTCTTTCTCTGTTCATGGCTCTGGTGTAGCTTCCTTTCTGTGTCCAAATCTTCTCCTCACCCTGGGACCAGCATTCATGAACAAACTCCAAGAAGACTCGAGCCACTTCTTTTTATGTTGCCACTCCCCCTCCCTTCAGGCCACATTTATGTGCTTTCTTTGGAATGCGATAAGAATGATAACACAGAGAGGAAAAAAACGTGAAAAATATTAAAATATCCTGCCCCAGAAGGAAGGACAGGAGCAGGGGAGAGAGGAAGGGATTCTTTTTCAAAATTAAACTATCCTTTTCCTCCTTTTCTGAACAAATTGGTTATAAAGTGAAAGTGCTAGGGTTTGTAGCAACCTGCAGGATATGTTGATCTTGTTCTTGCTCTCAAGGTTATTTATTTACTTATTTTAAGGGGCAACACAGAGTAGAAAAGGAGAGGGATTTTTTTATTCATGTGCAAAAAGTGGAGACATGTGTTTGCAATCCTCTTCCGTAGCGTGTGTGTGTGCGTGTGTGTGTGTGTGTGTGTTTAGAAAGTCATTGTGAAGAGGCTGAGGCAACAACCTCACCCAGAAATTAGAGTCACAGAAGAACCACCAACTTCTAAAGGTCTTCATTGCAAAGGTCGTAGTCCCTGCAGCACTTGAAGTTCACAAAGTAGACACTCCACCTTATGCCTTTTACATCAGCACAGTTCTTTTGGCAGCCCATGAAGATTAAAAAGGGAGTACCGTCCCCTGTGGAAGGAAGAAAAAACAGATCAGAAAGCCTGGCCATGACACTTCTGCAAAAAACCTTTTCTTTAGACCACACCAACATATAAGAACAACCTTGTGTAATTCAAAGCTCCGTTATTCAAATGTAAAGAACTGGAAGATGTTGCAAGTTGGAGCTTCCCATAAGAAATGCAGTGACGGAGCCGCCTAAAATGATTATTGGGGGTAGGGCAGGTTAAGGAGAGCAGTAATTCAGGGATTGCCAAAGCTGGGTGTTTCTACGGAGAATCCGAACACTGGTTTAAGCGAGGGTTATAAATGCCAAGAGATCATTTAGCAGAAAGGGTGGAAAAAGAGAAATCATGATGTGTTGTCTTAACCACCCAGGGCAATTCAGCCAGAGTCTACTGATGACTCCGACCCTTCTGTTTCCGCAGATGAGGGAAGCCCAGGTAGGCACAAAGGCCAAAAGCCCCCTCCCCACCTCAACAACTCACTGTTACCCATTGGGCATAGATTATGCCTGTTCTCTCACCTCGATTTATTCTCCTCTGTTTTCTTCAGGCTTTTAAAAATACTAATTCTTTAGCTGTAGGGCCCCACCCTCCTTAGTGACCACCTCCATCTAATTTCCATTATGTTATATGACTGGGGTGAAAAAACAGGCGCCCAGGCGTGAGACTGCCTGCAGCGAAAGTAAAGTAAGACCCCCCATTTCTGCCATGGCCGATATGTCCCTGTCTACTTCCTCCACCCACTACTTACTTTTGGAAATCCTCCCAAACACGCAGGATTCTTCTGTGGTTGCTGTGCATATTCCTCTTCCTCTGGAGCACTTTTCTCCTGAGAACTGGAGGTGGCACATCCTACACTGAACAATAACTGTGCTTGGTAGAGAGTGGGGAAAGAGAAGTGAGAAAAGATGGCACTACCATGAAAGAACCCATCTCTCCTTTTGGATTAGAAGTCTGCCTAGAGCCAGAGGGCTTTGCCAGAGCCCATCAAGCGTGAACATCTGCCTCTATGAAAACACACTAGCCAAGAGAGTGGCTGGGGTTTATGGTCTCAGGAGTTTTAGCTTGAAAAATGGGAGGAGAAAGAAAGGTGGAGAAATAAGAAAAGGTGAAACATTATCAAGACTGAGATGATCAGACAGGTCCTCTTCATACTCACTAGAATAATTATCTTCGATGACAACTTCTTCATCGACTGTACTGGCAAAGAGAAATAAAACACATCTGAAATTTGTCTGAGATTTACTCTTGTACAGGGTCCTTATAATCTGCCCTTCGGGGTCCATCCTGCACTCTTAAACTGGAGCCATTCCAGACCCTTTCTGTCCCTCTAATGCCTAGTCACCTACTGGGCACCTCTGTACCTCTTCTCTCCTTGTAAATCTCTTCGCCTTTTTGGGGATTCTCCGATTCATCTACCCATTCCTACAGGATGAAGCACAGACCAGAAGGAGAAAGATAAATGCATATGGGTTTTTGCTTCATCCCCTTCTTTTTAATTGACCCTGGGTGGCACTCTTACCTGTGGGTGCCTGGAATCTGACAACGGGGACAATTACCTGAAATTCCTAAAGTTGCCATGCTTTAGACTTGGCCAAGTAACACCTGAAAAGCCAGCATTCCGCTTCCTCCTTTCTCTGTTCCTTGCCCTTCACTGACACTCCTGGCCTTGTTGGTCGAAGCTTACATTATTTTGTCAAACCTAAAATCAGCTCCCATCCCAGCTCTGTCCTGCTGGAAGAGGTTATTGAGTGTTGGAACTCAAGGTCTATTTCCATTTTGTTTTATTTTAGCCCCTGGTGCCCACCTCACCCCACTCGTCTTCCCTTCCTCAGACCTTCCCTTTCTCATATCACTTATCTATATCTACTCACCTGCAACATTTCTCTGTAAAAGTGATCCAGACAATGCTGTTGAAAAAAAAAATACACTGTCTACAGACCTCATTTTTCAAACCCATCTCAAAGCTTCTATGAAAATCCACTAAATTCCTCTCTAATCTGCCTATTTCCCCCATATAAAGGAAGGGAGAAGAGCTTTAGTTAATGTCGTGAGGACATGACATACCCAGGTAGAAGGTTCAGCATTAGAGCAGAAGCTCATCATGCCTCTGTTACCACAGCACTCCCATAAGAAGGCCTCTGTTGGGGTGCTCTCACCCGTTCCTAAATTCAGGACTCTCAGCTGTCAACCCTAGAAACTCACCCCTAAAGCAGCAGAGCAGGATGGGGAGTTCCAGCAGGATGGATTTGTCCATTTTGGAAAGAGGGAGGGCCAGGCTACAACAGGAAGCTTCAAGAGCGCCTATTTATACACCTGCAGGGTTGGGCTTCCCTGGGAAGGGTTAGGGGTGGAGACGCTGCGGAAGTTCTTGGAAGGCATACTTTGCTCCTAGGGAAATCAATGACTCTGTAATTTCTCTTCTTGGCAACTTGGAGCCAGAGGGAATGGCTAGGTTAATCCTGAACCTGATTTATTCCAGTTCTACCACTCAGGATTTTTGATGGCAGTTTCTATGGTCTTTTCACTGTACCATATTGTAAAAGAACATAAGGCTAAAGCTGGGCTGGATGTGTAGAATTGAGAGTCACCTACACGAAGACATGTATTAAAGCTGAGAGAATATATAAGTACAAATCATTGGAATGCAGAAAGGCAAAAAGAAGGCTGAACATAGACTAAAAATACATACCTCTAGGAGTGGAGAAGAGAGGACACAGAAAGGTTAGGCTCAGAGGCATACAGAGGGTTCCCATAAGGAGAGTATGAAAAAGATTTTTGGATTCACGATATTTTGGAGGTCATTACTACATGCCAAAAGATCAAACTGGCATTTTCATGCACAGAGGAAGAGAGCTACATACTAACTGCTGATCTGGCACTGACTACCCTGATGAAGTTTTAAAGTAACACCATGAAGTATTAATGTACTACATACGCACTTGTGCAGACATATGCACATGTGTACACACACACACACACATACACACACGATAGCACCGATTTTTTTGTTGTTCTGCATATTCAGTGGCAGAAGTCTTCCTTTCCTTCCTCTCGTTTCCCTGAAATTTAACATCTTCCCTTGCATCTTACACTCCTTTCTCTTGCCTTTTGAGATGTCCCCTTTTTTCCTTCTAGGAATCCCACAGTTATTTGCCTAATGGGACCCACGAGATTGGAGGAAATGTTCTCTTCCTCTGACCTGTCAGAAACTGTCTCCTTACATAATTACACTTCCATAATATTATTATGCCACTTCCCCTACAGCAGAAATTTCTTCCTCCCAGCCAATGATTTTTACTGATCCACCTGTATTCCTTGCTTATATTTGAACTCCTTTATTGACTCACTCCTAAAATCTCCTCAAATGTATGTATACTCCCTAGCCTTGTGGCCCTAATACCTGATTTTCCTACTGAGTCTCACTCTGCTCCTTTTCTTTGTGCCTCTAATCCTTTTACCTTTTTGCATTAAGGTAACCCCTCCATCACCAAATTCTGCTTATGTCATAAATTCCAGACCCATGCCCAAAAAGTATTCAGGAATCCCTTTCACCCTATTACTTTGAACCTTTGGAAGTTGTAAAGCCCTTTATTCACGATCCCCTCCTCTCCAACACAGAGTTCTGGAGATGCAATTAGTCCAGAAGAGTAAGCCCTGGCTTAGACCTCAACTCTGAGACTGATGAGGTGCTTAGTTATGTCTGTGTGTGTGTGATTAGAAGATGTTTAGATTATGGCCAAGAACTTTCAGTTTGCATCTCCAATATTATCATGCAAATCAATAAAAATGGTGATTTTTGAATGGAAATTCACCTTCCAATCATTTATTAATTTTAAAAGAAATAAAGTTACACTTCTCAGGGGCTACAGCAACATATCCTGAGGTTCATTAGTAACTGAGATGTTTTTACGTAATAATCATTTTGAATATGTTAACTGGGTTAGTGGTGAGTACCAGGATTTGAGGAAAGAGATCTCAGTTTAGGTGGACCCTTCCTATGAGGAGGAGGGTAAACCAGATGAACCACAGTTACTGTTTCACTGTAGCACCAGCGGCCAGACTCCTGGAGTTTCCCCAAAACCATAGGACTTACACTAGTAGTGTGTGGAGAGGGGACAGTTCTCTGTCAGGGTTGAAAGGAACGGTCAGATCAGAATAGTCTGCCCCTTTTCCCTCAGGCAAGTGAAGAGCATAGCTCTAGCTGACTCAAACTAGATGAAATCAGAGTCAATCTATCCTCTTGAGGGACATGAAAAATGGAGGAAATATTCAGACAATATGGGCAGATCCAAGAAAGAGCTTCTGCCTTTATGACTCTGGGGAGCCTTTCTGTGTGCGTTCTTTGCTACCATGAATCTTTCCATCTCTTAAGAGTTTCTGCGAATCTCAGAATCTCTCAGTATGTTGACAATTCCCCAGGTAATTTCTCTCTATTGTACCGAGGGTTGGAGAACATACCCTGGACATTGAAGTGACAGGAAGGTAGGTCTGGGACTCAAGAGTGAAGCAGTCAATAATTTATTTATTGTTCCTATTGTAGCTTGCAGATTAAATAAAAAGTTCCAGATGTTATTATTTTGTACCAACAAACCTAGCTATCCTCCTGAGAATTCAGCTATGGAGAAATTAGGGACTCCTTCCCTACTTTGCATGGTAAATTCACAAGTACATGAAGGCCATTCCCAGAGACCTCTTCTCAAACTGCCAGGGCACCCAAGGAGGCACGTAGCTGCCAATATTGCTGAGCTTACTACATACTTGTCAAGTGTCTTTCTCTAGATCTGTCTGTGTTCAGAGGCTGTCCTTGGCCAGTTTGTCCAAGAAGTTTCTCCCTTGTTATTTCCTCTGTGTGTGTGTGTGTGTGTGTGTGTGTGTGTGTGTGTGTGTGTGTGTATGCACACACATAGGTGGTGTGAGATTTTTATACTGGTGAAATATTCACATACTAGAAAAGGTGTAAGATTTAAATTAATATTTTAAACTATTTTAATGCAAAGTGTGTAATTATAAACCATGTCAGAAAGTAGGAATATTGCTCAAACCACAGAAAACTCCCCATGCCAAGGGATCCTTTCTAAATACATTCTTTTTCCTCATCTGGTGGGAAACACTGTTCTTTCTTTTATGAATTCTCACCATTGTTTTCTTTGTAGTTTTAGTTTTATAGTGCAAAACTAAAACTGCACTATAGTTTTGCCTATTTTATTGTTTTTTATTTTTGAGATGGAGTCTCGCTGTCTTGCTCAGGCTGGAGTGCAGTGGCATGATCTTGGCTTACTGCAACCTCCACCGCCAGGGTTCAAGCAATTCTCCTGCCCCAGCCCCCGCTCCCCTCCCCCACCACCACCAGTAGCTGGATTACAGGTGCACACCACCATGTCTGGCTAATTTTTGTATTTTTCGTAGAGATAGGATTTTGCCATGTTGGTCAGGTTGGTCTCAAACTCCTTACCTCAGGGGATCCACCCACTTCGGCCTCCCAAAGTGCTAGAATTACAGGCATGAGCCACCACACCTGGCCACCTGTTTTAAATATTGATGTAAATAGAATCATACGGTATGCATTCTAGGAATTATTCATGTTTTTGTATAAAGCTTTACTTTTTTGCAATATATTATGGTATTTAGTTATATAAATATTATGGTGGAGAACTTTCCAGTACTAATGGAAAACATCAGCCCAGAGATTCAAGAAACCCAAAATGCTATAAGCAAGAGGAACAAAAAATGCAGCATGATAGTGAAATTTCAGAAGGTCAAAGAAAATAATAAAATGTTAAAATCAACCAGAGGACAAAGGACATAATACATTCCAAAGAACATGAGACTGACGGCTGACTTCTCAATGAGAAGGAGGCTAGATATTATGAGATGATATCTTTAATACACCAATATAGAAATGTATATCCAGAGGAAATTTCTTCTGAATTAAAATGAAATAAACACATCATTAAGCAATAACAATGCCATTAACAGACTTGCAATTGTTGGGACTGAGCACTATCAATAAATAATTGTTAAATTGAATTGATATGTTAGTTTGAATTAATCAAGGCTGGAGGACAAATGTATCCATTCAAGAACTACTGTAGAGAAGAAAGAAAATATTTCCAGTGTGATCTTCTTTGGTTCCTCAGGCCCACAGAGTCCCCACACTGCAGACCTCCTTAGTGCTTCGCTCTGGAGTTCACCAAGCTCAAACTCCAAAATTCGCCTCCATAATCAATCTTCCTGAATGTATAAGCATTAGTCCAGCTGTTCAGCTAGAATCCCGAGGAACACAGATATGTTATCTTTGGGCCAGCAGTACCCTTGGTACCTAAGAGGTTTGTAAGAAAAATCACCCAGAGATATCAAGGATGATGTACAAATTCAGTGCCAAATTCTACTAAGAGATCAATTCAAGGGAAGCCTGGAAGGTGACAATATGATAGAGCACATAGAGGTCATTCATGTCCACAGTGAAGGAGAGAAGGGGAAGTCAGATGTAAGGGAATAAAGAGTGACTTGTCTAGCAAAAAAGTTAGAAAATAAAGTTCTGAAAAGCATAAAGTGTAAAATAGATGAATTAGCTAGGAATCAATCTAATGCAAGCTGTACAACTTCTCTAAGAAGAAAATAACATAATTTTAAAAAGCTAAGATAAAAAAATCAATCAAGTTATTACAGAAACTTTTATTTTGAAATAATTTATAAATCACAAGAAGTTGCAAAAAATAGCTTCTATGTACTTTTTACCCAGCTTTCCCAATGATAACATCTTCAATAACCAATACATTTTCTAAACCAAGAAATAGACATTGGTACAATACTATTAATATTAACTATTAACTTATGGACCTTATTTGAGTTTCTTCAGTTTTTACATATACTTTTTTGGCATATATTACTATGAAATTTTATCAATTGTGTAGGTTTGTGTAAAATCACCAAAGCAGGATACATAACTGTCCATCACCACAAAGAAATTCCCTTGTGTCCCCTGTCCCTGCTTTATGGCAGACTTTCCCTAACTCTATCAGCCTGACTTAGCCTGATAAGCACTGATTAGTTTGCCATCACTATAATTTTGTCATTTAAAGAGTGTTACATAAAGGGAATCATTTAGTATGCAATCCTTTGGAAGTGGATTTTTTTCATTTGGTATAATAGCCTTGAGGGCCATCCAATTTTTGCAAGTATCAATAGCTAACTCTTTTTTATTGCTGAATAGTATTCCATTGTATGGATGTACACAGTTTATCCTTTCACCCTTAGAGGAATACCTGTGTTCTTTCTAGTTGGAGGATGTTACAAAAAAAGTTACTAAGAACATTCCTTTCTAGGCTTTTGCGGGAACATGTGCTTTCTTTCCTCTAGGGTGAAAGCATTATACTGAGTAAAAGAATATATACACAAAAAGTGCTTGATTCTCTGTTTGAAATACTATAGCAGTCAAAACTTATCTCTAATGACAGAAAGTAGAGGAATGATTACGGGGGATAGAAGGTAGGGTTAGGTGTTGATTGCAAAGGACATTGAGAATACTTTTTGAGATGACAGAAATGTCCTATACCTTAATTGTGGTGGTGGTGGTGGTTACACAGTTGTGCACTCTGTCAAAACTCAATGAAGTCTATATTTAAATGTGTTCATTTTAATATATGTAATCTATACCTCAGTAAAATTGTTCCAAAAATGTTTTGTGCATGAGCCTAATAATTTGCCTTGCATTGTTTATATATGTTTTAGGAAATTCTCCATATACATTTTGTACTTCTCTAGAAAACAATTTAAAAAGAGACAGAATAAGTTGAGTGTTGATAGCCACTAGTATAGGGTCATGCTGTTGCATGTAGGTGCTGAATTCTCACTCGTAGGAAAGATAGGTATTTTTTTTCTTTTTTGATCTTAGGGAAGATTTCAGTTTTGAGAAAAAAAGAATGAGGCCACTTGAATTCAAACTTCTGTCCTATTGAAGCTTTGATGAGCATTCCATCCTCACATAGAGGGACTGAGATCACTGTGGTGGCAATAACAGATGGCCATGGAGAATGAGCATGCCTTTCAGTGCTAAAGTGTTCACATGGTGCCTCTACAACCAGTGTGTGGAACGACAGACTTAACAGACTGACAACCATGGCCTGTTCAAAGGGTCGTGGTGTCCCAGCCACTGACACCTCTAAATCATCATTTATCTTTTAATTTTGTGCTTCTTTCTACTGAGAAATATCAAATACATACGAAGTACACAAAAGATATGTAAATTGCAAAAACTATAAAGAACATTTATGCAATACTTACTAAGTCCATTGTTATGTCTTTATTTTTATATTTTGCTTAACATTTTTTTTTCGTTTCTTAGTACAGGTCAGAAAAGTTTTATTATTCTCGAGTGTAATATCAAGAACCAAACTTGTACAATTTTATACACAACTTTGTCTAATTATGTGTTCCTTATTTATGTGAAGTTGAAAACATGGTGTGACTTTTAATATTCTCTCTTCCTTCTCCTTCCTCACATTAATGTTTTATTAAAATGATTTTTAATTGATGAAACATGATTGTATATATTTGTGGGGTTCAATGTGATGTTTTGAAATATATATACAATGTGGTGTACAGGGCCAGCCTCGGTAGCTCCTGCCTGTAATCTCAGCACTTTGGGAGGACAAGGTGGGTGGATCACCTGCGGTCAGGAGTTCAAGACCAGCCTGGCCAACATGGCAAAACCCCGTCTCTACTAATAATACAAAAACTATCCAGGCATGGTGGCACGTGCCTGTAATCTCAGCTACTTGGGAGGCCAAGGCACAAGAATCAATTGAACTTGGGAAGTAGAGGTTGCAGTGAGTGGAGATCATACCACTGCACTCCAGACTGGGTGACAAACTGGAACAGTGTCTTTAAAAAAAAATGTATGACAGGCTAGATGCAGTGGCTCACGCCTGTAATCCCAGCACTTTGGGAGGCCAAGGTGGGTGGATCACCTGAGGTCAGGAGTTTGAGACCAACCTGGACAACATGGTGAAACCCCATTTCTACTAAAAATACACACACACAAAAATTAGCCAAGCATGGTGGCGGGTGCCTGTAGCCCCAACTACTCGCGAGTCTGAGGCAGGAGAACCGCTTGATCCCGGGAGGGTACAGTGAGCCGAGATTGCACCATTGTACTAGAGCTTGGGCAACAAGAGTGAAACTCCGTTTCAAAAAAAATTAAGTATGGCAGTTTCCCTCTTTCTTTCTTTCTTTCTCTCTCTCTCCTGCTGCCATGAGAAAACATGCCTTGTTTCTCCTTCACCTTCTGCCATGATTGTAAGTTTCCTAAGACCCCCAAGTCATGTTTCCTGTTAAGCCTGAGGAACTGTGAGTCAGTCAAACCTCTTTTCTTTATAAATCACCCAGTCTCATGTAGTTCTATACAGCAGTGTGAAAACCAACTAATATCCCATCTATTCATTAATTTCTGAATACTGGCTGGGGAGATGGCTCATGCCTGTCATCCTAGCACTTTGGGAGGCTGAAGTGGACAGATTACCTGAGGTCATGAGTTCAAGACCAGCCAAGCCAATGTGGTAAAACTCCATCTCTACTAAAAATGCAATTTTTTCTTTTTTGAGATGGAGTCTTACTCTGTCACTCAGGCTGGAGTGCAGTGCCACAATCTCAGCTCACTGAAATCTCCGTCTCCTGGGGTTCAAGCAGTTCTCTGCCTCACCCTCCCAAGTAGCTGGGATTACATACAAAAATTAATCAGGTGAGGTGACACATGCCTGTAGTCCCAGCTACTCGGAAGGCTGAGGCAGGAGAGTTGCTTGAACCCAGGAGGCGAAGATTGCAGTGAGCTGAGATCGCACCGCTACACTATAGCCTGGGATTACAGGTGCATGCCACCAGGCCTGGCTAATTTTTGTATTTTATTAGAGATGGGGTTTCGCCATGTTAACCAGGCTGGTCTCCTACTCCTGACCTCAGGTGATCTGCCTATCTCAGCCTCCCAAAATGCTGGGATTGCAGGTGTGAGCCACCATGCCCAGCCTGATTTTTTTCAAGTATTTAAAAATATAAAACCAATAAACATTCTTGTGCAGCTCATGGGCTGTATGAAAACAGGTGGTGGGATCTCTATGTCTCCCATGTAGACACTATACGCCATGGTTTCCAGAGCCCTGTCTAGATGTTTGTTTGTTTGAGACAGAGTCTCTCTCTGTTGGCCAGGCTGGTGGAGTGGCGTGATCTCAGCTCACTGCAACCTCTGCCTCCCAGGTTCAAGCAATTATCATGCCTCAGCCTCCCTATTAGTTGGGATTACAGGCACTACCACACCCAACTAATTTTTTGTATTTTTAGTAGAGATGGGGTTTCACTACGTTGGCCAGGTGCTCTCAAGCTCCGGGCCTCAAGTGATCCTCCTACCTCGGCTTCTCAAAGTGCTGGGATCGCAGGCATGAGCCCTGGCTAGGTACATTTAAGGTATAATAGCATATGGAGGCTGAGGTGGGAGGATCACTTGAGGCCAGGAGATCAAGGCTAGCCTGCGCAACATGCCAACCAGAGAGATCCCATCTTTACAAAAAAAAATTAACTAAGCATGTTGGCAGTGCACACCTATAGTACTAACTACATGGGAGGCTGAGGCAGGAGGATCACTTGAGCCTAGGAGTTCAAGGTTACAGTGAGCTGTGATCACGCCATTGAATTCCATCTCTGAGACAGCGCAAGACCCTCTTTCTAAAAACTGTAAAAAATGTTTTGTTTTCTTGAAACAGAGTCTTGCTACATCACCCAGGCTGGAGTGCAGTGGTGCAATCTCAGCTCACTGCAACCTCCACCTCCTGGGTTCAAAAATTCTCCAGCCTCAGCCTCCTGAAGAGCTGGGATTACAGGTGTGTGTCACTGGGTCTGGCTCATTTTTATGTTTTTAGTAGACACCGGGTTTCACCATGTTGGCCAGGCTGGTCTCCAACTCCTGAACTCAAGTGATCCACTCATCTCGGCCTCCCAAAGTGCTGAGATTACAGGTGTGAGCCACTGTGCCTGGCCTTGTGAAAAATGTTACTGGCATTTTGATTATAATTGAATAATTGAAAAAAATCAAATGCACATGCATATGATTGTTTTTGTCAGGATTAGGGGCCAGGACCTTTTCTAATGCCTTCGCCTTGTATTCCAGGGCCTTGCAAACAATAAGTGCGTAGCAAGTGCAATAGAAGGCACTCAGACAGTGCTTGATGTGCAGTGCATACATGTCATCATTAGGAAGAAAGAGACAGAGAGAGGAACAACATGGGAAAATTCAGGGCAATTGATTAGGTTGACCCCATTGTTGCTAAAAATCAGAGGAGACCAGGCCATGCGCAGTGGCTCATGCCTGTAATTTCAGCACTTTAGGAGGCTGAGGCAGGTGGATCACTTGAGGTCAGGAGTTCGAGACCAGCCTGGCCAACATGGCAAAACCTCATCTCTACTGAAAATAAAAAATTAGCCAGGCGTGGTATGGCATCGCCTGTAATCCCAGCTACTAAGGTGAGGCAGGGGAATCGCTTGAACCCGGGAGGCGTAAGTTGCAGGTTGCAGTTAGACGAGATTACACCACTGCACTCCAGCCTGAGGGACATAGTAAGACTCCACCTCAAAAAAAAAAAAAAAAAATTCAAAGAAGACCAAGTTCAAAGAAGACCAAGATAGCTGCAGATAATGCATCATGTCACTTTCCCTGTGCACTTTTCCTGCCTCTTGGTAGACAGCTCCTAACATCACCATGAAATCCTGGTGAAGGAGGGGGGAATACTGGGGTTGCTACAGTTTAATGAAGCATTTTTCCCCCAGAGAGAGATGTTCATCTTCTGTCAGATTCCTTTGACCGCTTTTCCAACCCCTGGGATGGGCTGTTTACCCTCAGGGCACTTCTCCATGGAGCCACCAGGTGGCGCCATTGCTGACTAAATGAAGCAAACTGACCCAAAATTAGAAAATAGTGTTCTATTTTCTTTGAGCTGCGTGAGGTGGGTCAAACCTGTAATCCCAGCGCTTAGGGAGGCTGAGGTGGGTCATCACTTGAGGCCAGGAGTTCGAGACCAGCCTGGCAACATGGCGAAACCCTGTCTGTACTAAAAATACAAAAATTAGCCAGGCATAGTGACGCATACCTGTAATCCCAGCTACTCAGGAGGCTGAGACAGAATTGATTGGGAAGCAGAGGTTGCAGTGAGCCAAGATGCACTCCAGCTGGGTAACAGAGTGAGACTCCATCTCAAAAAAAAAAATAGTATTCCTAAGGACTGAGAGGGGAAACTGAGGCATGCAGACTGGAGTTGGGGTGGGGCTTGGCGAGAGAATGGGTTCAAGTAACCTGTGAAGGACTCTCAGAAAGTCACAGAAACTTGAAAATCATTTATTCTACCTCCCACTTCCACATTTTCCAGATACAGAAACCAAAGCTGAGAGGGGGCAGATAACTATCCCAAAAGCACCACGTTGGTGGGGAGCAGGGTTCCCAGAGAAAACACAGGACATCCAGTGAAGTGTGAGTTTCGGACTGTCAGTGTATGTCCCAAATAATGCACAAGACTTAGACTAAACCCTTATTCAGTCTTTGTCTTCAAATGTAACTGGGCATCTGTCTGATGATTTGCTAAGTCTGACAACCCTCATGAGGGTAAAATGAAGATTAGGAAAATAATTAAATGTAATAAGTAAACATACAAAATGAGGACAACTCTGTTACCATTTTGCAGACAAGGGAATTGCATGTTAGGGAGGCGACTTGCCCCAAGGCCACACTCACAGGCGTCAGAGTCAGGATTTGAACCTAGTCCTGATTCCAGAGGTCTCAACTTCACTGTTGTGGCCAGAAATACTCCCTAGTCCTACTCGTGTGTGTGTGCGCATGTTCTGTCTTGAATATAACCCTCACTCCATCGTGTAAGTGGGCCATTCCCCTCCCTGACATTGAAGGACCCCGTCTTCAGCAGGCGCCTCCTGACCCAGCAGACCCCCATGAGCCCAGATCCCTGGGACCTCGTGGCTGCCCTTATCACATTCCTGACTCCCCATCTTAGGACCCAAGTCTGACCGCCTTCAGGATCTGCAGCTGTGTTACAGGAAAGGGGACCCAATCCAAACCCCAAGGGAGGGTTCTTGGATCCCATGCAAGAATCAACTCAGGGCGAGTCTATAAAATGAAAGCACATTTTTTTTTGTTTGGTTGGTTTTTTTTTTTTTCTTTTAAGATGGAGTCTCACTCTGTTGCCCAGGCTAGATAGAGGGTAGTGGTGTGATCTTGGCTCACTACAACCTACACCTCCCGGGTTCAAGTGATTTTCCTGCTTCAGCCTCCTGAGTAGCTGGGGTCACAGGTGCTCGCCACCACATCTAGCTAATTTTTATATTTTCGGTATAGACGGGGTTTCACCATGTTGGCCAGGCTGATCTCGAACTCTTAACCTCAGGTGATCTCCCTGCCTCAGCCTCCCAAAGTGCTGGGATTACAGGTGTGAACCACAGAACAAGTTTATTCTTTCCTAAAAAAGCGAGTTTTTAGGAAAGTAAAGATAGAATGGCTACTCCATAGAGCAGCCCAGAGGCGCCGGTGCCCATCTTTACGGTTATTTCTTCATGACATGCCGAACGAGGGGTAGATTATTCACGACTCCCCTTTTTTAGATCATATAGGGCTACTTTCTGATGTTGCCATGGCATGTGTAAGCTGTCATGGTGCTGGTGGCAATGTAGCAGTGAGGATGACCAGAGCTCACTCTCCTGGCCGTCTTGGTTTTGGTGGGTTTTGGACCGGCTTCTTTATTGCAGCCTGTTTTATCAGCAAGGTCTCTGTGACCTGTATCCTGTGCTGACCTCCTATTTCATCCTGTGACTTAGAATGCCTTCACTGCCTGGGAATGCAGCCCAGTATGTCTCAGCCTCCTTTTACCCAGCTCCTATTCAAGATGGAGTCGCTGTGGTTCACACGCCTCTGGCAGCTGGGCTCTTCAGGATCTCCTGATTCTGTCCCCTCTGTTCCCAGTTCCTGGGCCCCTCTGCCCTCACCGGGACATGGATGAAGCTGGAAACCATCATTCTCAGCAAACTGACTCAAGAACAGAAAACCAAACACTGCATGTTCTCACCCATAAGTGGGTGTCGAACAATGAGAATACACAGACACAGGGAGAGGAATATCACACACTAGGGCCTGGGAGGTGGGGGACTAGGGAAGGGATAGGAGGGGGTGGGGGGATTAGGGAGGGGTAGCATTAGGAGAAATACCTAATGTAGATGATGGGGCGATGGATGCAGCAAACCACCACCATGGCACGTGTATACCTATGTAACAAAACTGCACGATCTGCACATGTACCCCAGAACTTAAAGTATAATAAATAAATTTTTTAAAAGACAAAAGATAATTTTGGGGAGGGTGTGGAGAAATGGTAACCCTTGTGCACTGTTAGTGGGAATATAAATTAGTATCCTCATAATGGAAAACACTATGGAGGCTACTCACAAAATTAAAATAGAACTACCATATGTTCCAGAAATCCCACTTCTGGGTATATATTCAAAGGAAATGAAATCGGTATCTCAAAGAGATATCTGCATTTTCATGTTCACTGCAGCATTATTCATAATAGATGAACTATGAAATCAACCTAACTGTCCATTGAAAGGTGAATGGACAAAGAAACCATGATGCACATGCACACAGACATACACACACAACGGAATACCTTTCTGCCTTAAAAAAAAGAAGAAGAAATTCTATTATTTGTGACAGCATGAATGCATTTGAAGGATGTTATGCTAAGTGAAGGAAGCCAGACACCAAAAGACAAATACCACATGATCTCAGTTATATGTGAAATCTTAAAAAGCTAAACTCATAGAAGTATAAAATAGAATGATAGCTACCAGAGGAAAGGAATAGGGAGTTGTTGATTAAAGGATACAAAGTTTCAGGTAAATAAGAGGAATAAGTTTTGAGATCTATTTCACAGCAAAGTGACTATATTCAACAATAATATATTGTACATTTCAAAATAGCAAAGAGAGTAAATCTCAAATGTCTCACTATAGAAAATAATAGGTAAGCAAAGTGATGTTAATTAGCTTGATTTAATCATCCCACATTGTATATATATTTCAAAACATCATATTGAACCCCACAAATGCATACAATCATGTTTCATCAATTAAAACGACATGAACTCACCATTATCTATGGCTGCATAGTATTCCATGGTGTGTATGTGCCGCATTTTCTTTGTCCAGTCCATCATTGATGGGCATTTGGGTTGGTTCTAAGTCTTTGCTATTGTAAATAGTGCTGCAATAAACATACATGTGCATGTGTCTTTATAATAGAACGATTTATAATCCTTTGGGTATATACCCAGCAATGGGATTGCTGGGACAAATGGAATTTCTATTTCTAGATCTTTGAGGAATTGTCACACTGTCTTCCACAATGGTTGAGCTAATTTACACTCCCACCAACAGTGTAAAAGTGTTCCTATTTCTCCACATCCTCTGCAGCATCTGTTTTCTTTTTTTTTTGTTTGTTTGTTTTTTGAGACGGAGTTTCACTCATGTTACCCAGGCTGGAGTGCAATGGCGCGATCTCGGCTCACCGCAACCTCTGCATCCTGGGTTTAGGCAATTCTCCTGCCTCAGCCTCCTGAGTAGCTGGAATTACAGGCACGCACCACCATGCCCAGCTAATTTTTTGTAGTTTTAGTAGAGACGGGGTTTCACCATGTTGACCAGGATGGTCTCGATCTCTTGACCTCGTGATCCACCCGCCTCGGCCTCCCAAAGTGCTGGGATTACAGGCGTGAGCCACCGTGCCCGGCCCGTCTCCTGATTTTTTAATCGCCACTTTAACTGGCATCAGGTGGCATCTCAATGAGGTTTTGATTTGCATTTCTCTAATGACCAGTGATGATGAGTATTTTTCGTATGTTTGTTGGCTGCATAAATGTCTTCTTTTGAGAAGTGTCTGTTCATATCCTTCAAACACTTTTTGATGGGGTTGTTTTTGTTTTTTTCTTGTAAATTTGTTTAACTTCTTTGGAGATTCTGGATATTAGCCCTTTGTCAGATGAATAGATTGCAAAAATTTTTTCCCATTCTGTTAGTTGCTGGTTCACTCTAATGATAGTTTCTTTTGCCGTGCAGAAGCTCTGAAGTTTAACTGGATCCCCATTGTCTATTCTGGCTTTTGTTGCATTGCTTTTGGTGTTTTAGTCATGAAGTCCTTACCCATGCCTATGTCCTGAATGGCATTGCCTAGGTTTTCTTCTAGGGTTTTTATGGTGTTAGGCCTAATGTTTAAATCTTTAATCCATCTAGAGTTAATTTTTGTATAAGGTGTAAGGAAGGGATCCAGTTTCAGCTTTCTGCATATGGCTAGCCAGTTTTCCCAACCATTTATTAAATAGGGAATCCTTTCCCCATTGTTTGTTTTTGTCAGGTTTGTCAAAGGTCAGATCGTTGTAGTTGTGTGGTGTTATTTCTGAGGCCTCTCTTCTGTTCCATTGGTCTATATTTCTGTTTTGGTACCAATGCTATGCTGTTTTGATTACAGTAGCCTTATAATACAGTTTGAAGTCAGGTAGCGTGATGCCTCCAGCTTTTTTTTTTTTTTTTTGCTTAGGATTGTCTTGGCTATGTGGGCTCTTTTTTGGTTCCATATGAAGTTTAAGGTGATTTCTTTCCAGTTCTGTGAAGAAAGTCATTGGTAGCTTGATGGGGATAGATAGCGTTGAATCTATAAATTACTTTGGGCAGTGTAAGGCTGGCTGTCTCGCAGAGGGTTGAATGGACACATCCATCTCTCTCCATGCCTGATAACTGCGTCATCACCCAAGTTCGTTATCTGGCCTTGCCGCATGGCTTCCCTGCACCCGCCTCCGCATACCAGACCCAAGCCCACATACAGCACTAAATTATGCATTCAACCCCTAGCCCGCTGTTGATAAACCCTGCAGGAAAAATTTTTAAAGAAGCCCCATCAGACCCTGCCTGGTAGCAGTCTGCTCTGTATGCCCCAGGAAGGCCCGCCTACCCATAACCACTAGCTCCAGGCATTTCCTGCTTCTTAATAGCCAATAAGATTGCCTTCACTTTGTTTCTCCAACAGTCAATCAAGGCCCAAGTTCCCGCCCACCTACCCATGACCACTAGCTCCAGGCATTTCCTGCTTCTTAATAGCCAATAAGATTGCCTTCACTTTGTTTCTCCAACAGCCAATCAAAGTCCCACCTGCCTACCAATGGCAACTAGTTTCAGGCACTTCCTGCTTCCTAACAGCCAATAAAATTGCCTTTGCTTTATTTCCCCAATAGCCAATCAATCACCTTCCATCCCCATAAAACCCCATGACCTAAACAGCTGGGCGCGACTTCTTTGGCTCCTTCCTGGACCACAGAACCTCGCTGAATAAATTGGCTTCTCATTTTCTCATACTTGCCTCAGTTTCCCCATTTTACATCGGCAATAAACCTTACAGGCAGTATGGCCATTTTCATGATATTGACTCTTCCTAACCATGAGCATGGAATTTTTCCATCTGTTTGTGTTCTCTCTTATTTCCTTGATCAGTGGTTTGTAGTTCTCCTTGAAGTGGTCTTTTGTCTTTTTAGTAATAGCAATTCTAATAAAAGCGTGAATTTATATCTCATTGTTGTTTCGGTTTGTGTTTCCCTGATGATTATTGATGCACTTTTTCATAACTTTATGGCTATTCATATGTCTTTTTTCAAGAAATATCATTTCTGGTCTTTTGCTCATTTTTAATTAGGTTGTTTTCTTGCCATTGAGTTGTTTGAATTACTTTTAAATTTTGGATATTAACTCCTTGTCAAATGTAAATGCTTTCTAAATATTTTCTCCCATTCTGTAGATTGTCTCATTACTCTGTTATTTCCTTGCAGTAAAGAAGCATTTTGATTTGATGCAATTTCATTTGTCTCTTTTTATTGCCTGTATTTTTAGGATCATATACAAAATTAATTGCCCAGACCAATGTCAAGAAGATTTTTTCCTCTGTTTTCTTCTGGTAATTTTACAGTTCTAGGTCTTATGATTAAGTCTTGACTGAATTTTGAGTTAAAAAAAAAACAGTGTAATAAAGGGTTCAGTTGCATACTTCTGCATCTGGATATCTGGTTTGCCCAACACAATTTATTGAAGAGACTGTCATTTCCCTATTTTGTGTTCTTGACACCTATGTTAAAGAGCAATTGACTGTAAATGCATGAATTTGTTTCTGGGCTTTCTACTCCATTTCATCAATTTAAATGCCTGTTTTTATGGCAGTAATGTGCTGTTTTGATTACCATTGGTTGGATTTTTTGGGCTTCATGGATCTGAATGTTCATTTTCCTCTTCAAATTTGGGATATTTTCTGTCACTTATTTAAATAAGCTTTATGCTCATTTCTTTTTTTCCATTCCTCTGAAATTCCTACAATATCAGTTTACTTGGTGGCATCCCATAAGTCCCATAGGATTTCTAAACTTTTTAAAATTATTTTTTCTTTTTGTTCCTCTGACTAGGTAGTATCAAATAGCCTGCCTTTAAGCTAACTGATTCTTCTACTGGATTGATTCTGCTGTTGAAGCTATCTATGAAAATTTTTAATAATTTAATTCTGTAATTCTGTTTTTTTAGCTCCAGAATTTGTTTGGGTCTTTTTAAAAATGGTTTCCATCTCCTTGTTGAACTCCTAATTTTGTTCATGTATTGTTTTCCTGACTGTATTTAGTAGTCTGTATTGGTCCTCTTGTCACTCACTGAGTTTCTTCAAGATAATTAGTTTGAATTCTTTGGCAGTTTGTAGCTCTCTGTTTTCTTTAGAGTCATTAGCTCATATTTTATTTTATTATTTTGTCATGTTTTCTTCATTATTCATAATCCATTTGGCCATTTGTTGAAATCTGAACATTGGAAGAAGTAGGCACCTATTCTAGTTTTTACAGACTGACTCTGAGAGGGAAAGCCTTTTATTGGTTAGTCTTTCCAGAAGATTCTGGGCAGGCTTTCTATCAGGGTCTGTGGGGCAGGCTTGCTATTGAAGTCCTTGGAAAGGCACTGCTGGACCTAAATATTTTTCCTATTCTGTGACTTGTCTTCTATTGCTTGGTAGTGTCCTTTGAAGTATAATACTAAAGTTTTTTGTTTTTTTTTTGAGACAGAGTTTCCCTCTTGTTACCCAGGCTGGAGTGCAATGGCGCGATCTCAGCTCACCGCAACCTCCGCCTCCTAGGTTCAGGCAATTCTCCTGCCTCAGCCTCCTGAGTAGCCAGGACTACAGGCACGCGCCACCATGCCCAGCTAATTTTTTGTAGTTTTAGTAGAGACGGGGTTTCACCATGTTGACCAGGATGGTCTCGATCTCTTGACCTTGTGATCCACCCGCCTCGGCCTCCCAAAGTGCTGGGATTACAGGCGTGAGCCACCACGCCCGGCCAGTTTTTTATTTTGATGAAGTATATTTTATCTATTTTTTGTTGTTATTGTTGCTGTGTTTTCAGGGTTATAACCAAAGCCATTATCTAATCTAGTGCCATGAAGATTTATGCCTATATTTTCTTTTAACAATTTTATAGTTGTAACTTTTACATTTAGGCCTGTGATCCACTTTAACTTAATTTTGTGCATAGTGTAAAGCAGGAATCCAACTTTATTCTTTCACGTGTGCATATCCAGTTTCCCCGGCATCATTTATTAAAAAGACTATTTTTCCCAATTGAATGGTCTTAACATCTTTGTCAAAAGTCAATTGACTATAACATAAAGGTGTATTTTTAGACTCTCAATTCTATTCCATTGATCTAAATGTCTATTCTCATGTAAGAACCATACTATTTTGGTTACTATATATAGCTTTGTACTACATTATTAAATTAGAAAAGCGTATGTCCTTCAAATTTGCTTCTCTTTTGCTAGATTGTTTTGGGTATTCCAGGCCCTTGCATTTCCATATGATTTTTAGTATCAGTTTGCCAATTTTGCAAAAACAAAAAACTGACATTTTGATAGGGATTATACTGACTCTTGAGATTGCTTTGGGGAATATTGCCATGTTAACAATGCTAAGTCTCCAATCCATGAACAAGTGGTTTATTTACATTTATTTCCATCTTCTTTTATTAGCTCTCATGGTCTTTTCATGTGAACTCCTTAGGATTTTCAATATAAAAGATTATGCTATCTCTAAATACGATAGTTTTACTTTATCTTTTAAAATTTGGATGCCTTTTATTTTTTTTTCTTGCCTAATTGGCCTGGCTGGAACCTCCAGTACAATGTTAAATAGAAAGGAAAAGTGAAGTGTGGACATCCATATTTTGTTCTAGATCTTGGGGGAAAACTTTCAATGTTTTCCATTATGTATGATGTAGGTTTTTCCTAGATGCCCTTTATCATATTGGGGAAGTTCTATTACTAGTTTATTACTTTTTTATTGTGAAAAAGTGTTAGATTTTCTCAAATACTTTCTCTATTCAGATATTCATGTGTCTATTATTATTGCTCTAATCATATATTCTATTAATATATTATTCTAGTCATGTATTACATTAGTTAATATTTGTATATTTAACTTTTATGTGATAAATCCCCTTTGGTCATGGTATATGATCCTTTCTAAATATATTTTACTGAATTCTGGTTTGTTAGTATTTTGTTGATAATATTTATACCTATATTCATTAATTATATTGATTTATAATTTTCTTTTCTTCTAATTTTTTTCTAGTTTGAGTGTCAAGGTGTATTAGTCCATTCTCACATTACTATAAAGAACTGCCTGAGACTGGTAATTATAAAGAAAAGAAGCTTAGTTGACTCATGGTTCCACAGGCTATACAGGAAGCATGGCTGGGGAGGCCTCAGGAAACTTACAATCATGGCAGAAGGTGAAGAGGAAGGAGGCACATTTTATATGGTGGAAGCAGGAGGAAGAGGAGCGAAGGGGGAAGTGCTACACACTTTTAAATAACCAGATCTCATGATAATTTTATCAGGAGACAGCACTAGGGGGATGGTGCTAAACCATTAGAAATTGCCCCCATAATCTAAGCACCTCCCACAAGGCCCCAGCTCTAACAATTTGAAATGAGATTTACCAGACCAACAGAGGGTAATGCTATCATCAGAGAATGAGTTTAGAAGTGTTCTTTTCACTTTTTGTTTTTTGAAAAAGTTTTTGAAAGATTGGTGTTCATCTTTCAATGTTTGGTAGAATTTACTAATGAAGCCATTGGTGAATGGACTTTTCTTTGAAGAAAGATTTTTGGTTATGAATTAAATCTTTTTATTTATTATAGGTATATTCAGATTGTATATTTCTTCTTGAATCAGTGGTAGTTTCTATGTTTCTCAGAACATGTCTATTTTACCTAGGTTATCTAATTTGTTTGCATATAGTTGTTGGTAGTATTACCTTATAGTCCTTTTAATTTCAGCAAGACCAAAAGTAATGTACGCCTTATAATTTCTAATTTTAGGAATTTTACATTTCTGTCTTTTCTTTTGCTGGTCAGAATAGCTAAATGTTTGTCAGTTTCATTGGTCTATTTCCAAACTAACTTTTGGTTTAACTGATTTTCTCTATTGCTTTCTATTCTTATTTTGTTTATTTCAATATTTCTCTTTTTTTCTGCTTCTTTTAGGTTTAGTTTGCTTTTTCTAGTTTCTTAGATGGAAAGTAAGGCTATTGAGTTGAGATCTTTCTTTTTGGATTAAAGACCCAAAGGAAACAATAGATAAAGAACTAAAGGAAACTAGGAAAACAATTTGTCAACAAATACAGCATATAAATAAAGAGATGGAAATTATAAAAAGGAGCCAAATTGAAATTCTGGAATGAAAAGTGCAATAATGGAAATAAACTTATTTGAGGGGTTTAACAAGAGATTGGAGCAGGTAGAAGAAAAAATTATAGAACTTAAAGATCAACTGAAATTATCCAGAGTAAGGAGCAGAAAGAAAAAGACATAAAAAATGAACAGAGCTTTAGAGATCTGTGAGACACCGTGAAGCCCACCAATGTACACATGAAATAAATTCCAGAAAGAGTAGAAAGGGGCAAAAGAATATTTGGGGAAAAGAAAAGGCCCCAGACCTCTTAAGTTTGGTAAAATACATGAATATCATATTCTAGAAGCTCAAGAAACTCCAGAAAGAATAAAATAAAAAAAGATCTACACTCTAACACACCATACTCAAATTGTCAAAAGGTCTTTAAATGCCTGAAATAAAAAGCAGACAAACAAAAAGCTCTTCCAGTCTTTGCAGATTGGCTATGTGTTGGGGCACTCTTTCAATGCTAGGCCAGTCTATTTTTTCAACTCTGCCTTAGCCTTCACTTCCTACTTGAGCCTAAAGATCAGACAAAGGCTAAAGCTCAGGATCTTCTCAAGTCATTTCCTGTTCTGAACATGTGTATAATTTTCTCTTATTTTTGAGAGCTTTCCAGAGCCTTTATTCACCAAAGTAACTCTTTCCAGTGTTTTCCCCCAGGCTTTTGGCACGTCTGTTGTTGCCTCAACTCTACTCCATTGTCCAAGGTTTCAGCATCGCATTCATTTGCTTTTCAATGTTTTCAAGGAAAGCCTCCACTTAGCAGATTTTTCACACTGAGAGAGCTCCAAGTTAGGTAAAATAAAGGCAAGAGTAGACAAGTCAAAAAAGACAAACAAGTTTTTGGGAACAAGGTCAACTTTGTTCCCTCTGAAACCAGGTAATTTTCAGCCTGCAACCAGGAATGTAGGCGGTTGTCTTTGAGATTTCAATTATACCAGGGAGCAAGCTGGAACAAAGATAACTTTAAAATGCTGCAAAATTTTCCTACCATGTTTAAGTCATTTTTTGGTTAATGTAAATCTTTGACTATGTTTCAGAATTCTGATAAGGTTGATTCTGACAAATTGTGTGTGTGTGTGTTTGTGGATGTTACGGGAATTCCCTCTTTTTTTTTTTTTTTTTTCACTGATGTTACTTCCAGGCCTCCTCAAAAGGTATACTATTTTGAAACAACAAAATAGGTTATATGTACTAATTTTGTATTCACAATTTTGTTTTACAGGTACTGTTATATATTTTTTCTGTTGAAAGCTAATAATAGAGAGGTTAAAACCCACACAATCTCTCACAACTAGCCAGTGGAGAATCCAAATTGAAACAGAGACTAGTCTAACTCCTAATCATGGTGCTATAGTGATCAAATGTGGAAAGAAGGGAACTGATTTTCATAGACCAAGGATTATAAGAACTTAGTAAGATTTTTAAAAACCCTTTTAATATTCCCTTGTTTGAAGTAATTGGCAGTAAAATCCTGAAACCAAAAAGTGCAACTAGGGAGACGGAACCTAGGGGCTACTCTGTGGCCAGGCATAAATGGAGAAAATCTCCAGAAGATACAGTGGATAGCAGAAGTCTAGGGAGCAAAGAAAGGCAGCAGGAAAGAAAGTCCCTGGTCATTGTGGGGAAGGCAGTGAGATCCTGGAGAAGCTCCTTGGAGGAGGGGTACTGCTCTCACCTAGTAGCTGCCTTTGCATTCAGTCCCACTCTGTTTGCACCCTAGGCCTCAACAATGAAGACCCTTTCTAATTTCCCTGAATAAGCCCGTTCTCTTTTGTATATGCTTTTGCCATTCTATTTCTTGCTTAGAAAACTTCTGCTCAACCTCATGTCTTGGTATAAATGTTGGTTTTTCAGCACTCCTCTGACCCAATTCCTCCTTTGTGTTTCTGTATCCTAGCCTACAGCCATGATATGGATATAGGCTAGGATATAGATTTGACTCCTCTTCTTCCCTTGCTCCGTATTCAACCAGTGACAGCGTCCAGTCTAGTAAGCGCCCATCACATCACTACTATCATTCTCCTCTGCATTCCTGCTATGCTGATTTTTTATGGCCTCCATGTTGCTCACCTGGAGCCCATTCTTTTTTTCAATATGTAAGCATTTGCTGAATTGAATCAATTAAAATGGAGTCCTGTGAGCCTTGGGTTTGTGCAGGGCAAAAGGCAGACAACTCATTTGCTCTGCTCCTCTGAGTGCAGGAAGGAGAAGCTGGGATGCTGGAACTGCTTGCAGGAATGAAAGAAGAAGGCAATGGAAGCTGGAAGGAGATTTTTTTCTAAGCACTAAACTTGGGAAAAAGCTCAGAGAAAATAATAAAACGATGAAACTGCAGAAGGAAATGTTGTATAACTAAAATCAAGAAGAAGAGGCCCTGAAAGAAATGTCTTCCCTGTCCATGATCTAAAGTGCCAAGGGAATTTAGATTGAATCCCTGTTGTCAAGGACAGGCAAGAATGCAGTGGGTTTTTCTGGGAGCTTCGTGAAGCTCTAGACAGGGTGGGAGATGGGTTGTGGAGGCAGTAGTTCAGTGGTATGTAGTCCTGGTGAGCCTGGGACCGTCATTCCAGGAAGAGCTTGGGTTCAGTGCATGAGATTAGGGGAATAGAACATCTTCTTCTTGGGGCCTTGGGCTGAGGTAGATTTTTATCATTAAAGTGCAGATGGGCAGCCGATGAGAGGTGAAAAGCTCAGTCAGGTGAGAAGAGGGAACAAGGCGCACTCAAACAATGTGGCACCAGGACTCTTGGCAGCATTCGGAGGGTGGTGGAGAAGAAAGAGTACTAGGACATTTAGGAGATGTAAAAAATACTAAGAAAAAAAAGCACTTTCAAAGACTGAATCTTGTGCCAAAATGGTAAAAATTAAAGGTTATAAAAGGACACAGCCTTTTCTCCAAGTTTCGGAAATTTTCTAAGGATGCATGCTCACACCTGCTGTAAGAAAGTAAAATTTTTGGTAACACTTCCACACTCCCCTCCCCATCCCAGAAAAGCTTCTTCCCCCAAATAGAGATCCATAATGCATGTCCAAAGGCACTCTTAAGAAAACTCTCTGCTTGAGCACCACCGAAGTACCTAGGTCTCCGCAATTTCAAAATTGATGGACTAGTAAAAATTTTAGTATCACAGTACGATGGGGGCATAATTTGAACTATGATATGTTTTAACTTTTTTAATTGTCGAGTTACTTTTTGGTTCTCACTACTCGCCAGTCATTCACCATTTTGTCTCCTGTGCCACTTCCCACCATTGAGGGCCATCACTCTGGCTTTCTGAGGTGTGGGCATGACAGTCCTCTTTTGGGCACTTCATTCATTCTGATGCCTTCTCGTCTTCTGGGCTGCTCCTCAGAAGAGAATCAGCAGCCACAAATCTACCTCCAGTTATTCAGGACGATTCTTAGCAGGCAGCTCAGTCAGAGCATAGGCAACAAGCCGAAAACCAGACAGAGAGCACTGCGCTTATTTGGCACAGCAGCTGTGCAGGCAGATGCGTAAAAGTTGTACAAAACAACAATAACAACACCAACACTGTTAATTATAATAATACCTGGTGGCTTCAATTTCAGTTTTAAAGTTTTTTTTTTAATAGTACAAAAAACCTGAGGCTATGTAATTTACGAGGCTTGCTCAGTCCTTGACCTTCTTGCCCTATTAGCTCATCACGTAGCTCTACATCCCCTCCATAGACTGGCGACCCACACATCTTCATCTTCCTCTCCACATCCTCTTCTGAGATCCAGACTGCCTTCTTTTTTTTTCATCTCCATCTGAATAGACATTTCAAACTGGTTCCAAAAGCCTGTTTCTCATCTGAAAATGAGGATAATAATGCTGTTCTGAATGTAAATAAGACATGTAAACTGTAGTTCACCACCTGGTGGCTATTGTGTTATTATCATAATTATGATTATATTTTATGGCCGGACCTAGATGCCACAGAGCCTGACCCTCACCATCAGAGTCACCCCTTTGGGTTAACAATTTTCATCCTTTAGCGTTGTGTTTTCTGATACAAAGTCCTAGAATGTTGAGATTCGGGCTAAACATGTGCTAAGTAACTTAGAATACTCCCTGGGGGACTCTGAGTCAAAAACATCTTTTTTGTGTGTGGAGGGGAAGAGTGCCAGAAGTTTCTGGTCAGCATCTTGCTGGGATCATCCCCTATTTATAAATTAGTTTATCAAATTTCTTTCTTACCAATGGCAACGGCTTAGGAAAATTTCACTAATTTCTGGTGCCCAGAGGAAGCCCTAAGAGCTGAAAAAGGAAAGGGTCCCTCTCGTTTGGTGATCCTGATGTCTCCTGCATTTCCGATTCACCAAGAACTGGTATATGCAGACACAGCCCTAGAGCCCTGAGTTCAAAGGCAGTTGGTCAAACTTCAGACTTGGACTCCCAAGAAGATTCCTGGGGCAAGTTACTTCTCTCCTGGCTAAACAGGGTCGCATTTTCCCCCACTCATCTTTTTTCTAGGCTGCTTCTCAGCGAGTCTGCCATAAATCATAGAGAAAGGAAGAAATTTGAACTTGGGGTAGTGTCTGGCTGTGTCTAGGCAATAAACACTATTTCAAAGGTCCACATTCATTTCCAGTGTGCCCCTTGGTCCCAAATTATGTTTAATACTGAGCAGGTTGTGAGGTGTGGTTGCCCAGCACTGGGCTTGGAGTCCTGAGACCCTGAAGCCACACTTTCTCAGACTTCTGTTTCCTCGTGCTGAAAATGACCACCACGTTGCCTTCCTCACAGGCTTATGGTTGGGAACAAGTGGCATAATGTACATACAATAACCTTGTAAAGGCTGGCTGTCGTTATCAAGCAGCTCCTTCATTGTCTATCTTGCCTTTGTTCTGGTCCTTCAAATCCAGGGGTTTGAGCCCTCTGAATTTTATCCAGTAGCCGCCCTTTCACTGTCATTCTAAGCATTGCTTCCAGAAGCCCCGGCTCTCTCCTAGGAAATAAATGCTTGTGGAAACGACCAACTTCTAGCATTTGGGGCATGGCAAGCAGTCCTCCCCTGGTTCCTAGAGAAGAGTGGGGAGTGGGTATCAGCAACGAGGCTTAAAGAGGAAAGCTGTTCAAGGGGCCCAAAGGGGAAAGAGTAATTGCAGGACCCAAAACCAGAAAAGGTGTTTTTCCTCAAAAGGCAGAGTCCTAGGAAAGGCCACTTCTTTTGAAGTGGAATGATGAAGTGATGAAGTCTGCATCATCTTATCTCCAGCATTTTTATCCCAACTTTCTTTTAGACAGGCAATCAGGATGCAAAGCTTTTACTACTACTGCCTTACCCAGAAAGTGATATCCATCGTTGTACAAAGCATGAGCAGGAGACCCAGTTAGACTACGGCCCAAATCTCAGCTCTTTCATTTATTATCTTAGCTCATTACTTATACATGGGGATAATATTACCTAATCCCCAAACTTTTAAGGAGATCATAGGATGGGCAAGGTGCCCGACAGTGCCACGTGAGGCTACAGTAAGCACTCAGCTCTTGGCTAAAACTGTAAATATGGTTCTGTCTCTAGAACATAAACTTGTTATGCAATTCTGCTTGATCCTGCTTCTCATGCTGCTGCCAGACGTTCACAGGCAATTTCCTATTCACAGCCTGGAGTGGCCCTCTCTTCTGCCCCCAGTCCATTGTACACTGATTGGTAATATTAGCTATATGCCAGGAACTATTGCAGTGGCTTTACATATCATAACTCATTTACTCAGCAAAACTACCTTATGGAGGTGATACTGTCCCTCCATTTTACCACTGAGGGAATTGAACCTTAGAGAAGATACTCGCTTGTCTAAGATTATAGAGCTATTAACAGGGATTCAAAGGTGAGATGCCTGGCTCATGAGGGGATCTTAACCTATCTTGCCCCTCTCCTCCCCTTTTTAAAAAGGAAAGCAGGGTCGTCCTTTGTACTTGTACTTGAGTTTCTTTGTACTTGAGTTTTAGGGTTGCCCTCATGAAGAGCATACCCCTGGTTTTTTTGCACACTGTTTGGCCTCTATGGCTTTCCATGTAAAAACCAGTGCTCCAGAGTATCTCAATATCCAACTTACTGACATCTGCTCAGACAGCAGAGAGTTACACACGTGCTTCAGAAAAACAACAACAACAAAAAAGAGGAAACGGAAAAAATGCTGAATGAGTCCCTGTTGTGTCTGAAACACTGAGCTGGGTGCTTTACATATGGCAGGTGCTGGCACAACAGTTAAAAGCTGTGTGGACTATTGAGACAGGCTCAAGTTCAAATCCCAGTTTTGCTCCCTAGTACTTTGACCTTGGCAAATCACTTAGCCTCAGTTTCCAAAACTGTAAAGTGGGTATAATGATACCTCTAGGAGAAATCATTCTAGTGTTAATTTCTCAGCATTTTATTCAAGGACCTGCATGAGAATTAATGGAGGAATGACCTTGGCCATCCAGAACTAGAGGACATGTGAGACAGAAGCAGTAGAATTTGCTCTGATGCTCACAGCAAGGCTCTTCTTGACTATAGCGGAAACTTGGAAGAATTTCCATTAGAATGAAGGATACTTTTCAATTGTGGCCCTTTACTAGAGCCACTAAAGGCAGGCAGAATTGATCATTTGCTAATCCCTTGAACTGTGGGAGAGGACTTATTTGACACCCTATATCCATATGTGGGATATAGGAACAGTCTTAGAAGAAAAGGATTTCCTGTTATTTGAAAGATTTATATTAGCCAAAAGAAGAGGAAAGGGTTACATTGAAAGGCCCTCAAGGTTCAACATTGATTTAGTTCAAGTCCACTTTCTATTACTTGTCACAGAATACCTCAAATGGGGTAATTTATAAAGAAAATAAATTTATTTCTTACAGGTGGAGACAGGTCGTGAGAGCCTTCTTGCTGGTGGAAACTTTCTGAAGAGTTCTGAGGCAGGGCACGGTATCACATGGTAAGAGGGCTGAGTGTTAATATGTTTGCTCACTTCTCTCTTTCTCTTCTTATAAAGCCACCAGCTCCCTTCCCATGATAACCCATTTTGATCCAATGATCTCTTAAAGGGCCCACCTCTCAATACTGCCATACTGGGAATTAAGTTTCAGCATGAGTATTAGAGGGAACATTCAAATAATAGCATCCCGCCCCCGGCCCATGTCCTCACATACAAATACATTCATTCCATCCCAATAGCCTCAAAGTCTTAATGCACTGCAGCACCAACTCAAAAGCCCAAAGTCTAAGGTCCAGAGTCTCATCTGTGAACCTGTAAAATCAGAACAAGTTATCTCCTTCCAAGATGCAATGGTGAGACAAGCATAGGATATATATTCCCATTCCAAAATGGAGAAATAGACAAGAAGGGGTGGTAAACTCTAAGTAACCCTGGAACCCAAGAGAGCAGACATTGGGTCTTAAGACTCTAGAATAATGTTTTTCAACTCCATGCCTGGCAACCATGGCACACTGGTATAGGAACTGGGTTCCCAAGAACCCCGTGGCTTGTGACTGGTCTGAGTCCACCCAGTTTTCCCAGGATGGCATTGCACACTTGCAGCTTTGCAGTTCTGAAGTTTTGATGGTAGTCTTGATCCCACAGCACCATTAGATATTAACCTAGTGGAGACTCTTTGTGATGATCTTGCTCCCATGGCTCCACTAGGCATATCCCTGGGAGGGACTCTCTGCAACAGCTCCAACCCCACGTTTCTGCTCAGCGTTGCTATAATGGGGGCTTTCTGAGTGGATCCTTCTCTGTGACAAGTCTCTGCCTGGGGACCTAGACCTTTGACAGTATCCTTTGAAATCCGTGTGGAGGCTGCAAAACTACAAAGTTCTTTGCTTTCTGCAAGCCTGCAGAGTTAGCGCTACATGGACACCAGCAAGGTTTAGGATTTATACCTTCCGGAGCCATGGCATGAGCCACATCTGGGGCCCCCTGAGTCACAGCAGTTCCAGGAACAGAGCCCTCATGAGCCAATCACCTCTTAAACTCACCATCTTTCAATACTGCCATACTGGGGATTAAGTTACAACATGAGTTTTGGAGAGGACATTCCAATCATAGAAAATGTTGATACTTCTCTTCTTTCTAGGTGTGTGTTAGTATTTGGGTCTTTTGAATTTTTGTTATTCTATAGCATAGATTCTTGAGTGAAGTTAACCTACAGTACTTTTTGTCTTAGTCAAAGACTTTTTTCTCTTTATAAAATACTGATAACAATAATGACTAAACACTTACTCTGTTGTAAATACTGTAATACATTAAGTCCTTACGACACCAAACTAAAATAAGCAAACTCATATGGTACTTAGTATGGTACTTATTATAACAGATAATGAGCAGTTCCTAAAGACTCTAACTAGCAAAGCTCACCCAAAAAGAAATAAATGTGCTTTAGGTACATATTGACTTTGTAGTTAAAACCCTCTCACAAAATAAAATAAAAACCTTCTTATAAGGAAAGCCCAGACGACTTCACTGGTGAGCTCTATCAAATGTTTAAGGAAGAAATAATACCAATTCTATAAAAAGTCTTCCAGGATATTGAAGAGAAGTTATTTTACCATATCTCATTTTAGAGGACCAACATTACACTGATACAATACTAGATAAAGACATTACAAAAGAAGAATCTAATCTGTGGCATAGCCTGCAATCTCTAGGACCTTGCATGCACCTTTCTCTTATAGAATGCTGTTCATCTTAATTCTGCTTAGCTAAGACCTACAATTCCTTACGTTGTATCTCTGCATAAGCTATTGTTCTCTCATCTGAGTCAATGGTGACTGATTCCTACTCTGAACTGCCTTTAGTCTTGTTAGATGGGCTATAGTGTGAAACTTGCTGAAATGAATTGGATTCTATAGCTGTAGACTGCAGAATGGGCTTGAAGAGATATGTTTTTAGTTCATCTACATAGAGGTGGAAATATTTCAAAAGAGAACAAACTAGAAAACTAGCAAATAAGCTTCTTTCAGCCAGGCTAAATAGGTTGAGGCTTAGACTTGGCTTGTGTCTACAGAAATGGTCCAAGTTGGGTGTGGTGGCTTATACCTGTAATCCCAGCACTTTGGGAGGCCAGGGTGGGCAAATCACTTGAGGTCAGGAGTTTGAGACCAGCCTGGCTAATGTGGTGAAACCCCATCTCTACTAAAAATGCAAAAATCATCTGGGCGTGGTGGTTCACACCTGTAATCCCAGCTACTCGGGAGGCTGAGGCAGGACAATTGCTTGAACCTGAGAGGCAGAGGTTGCAGTGAGCTGAGATCGTGCCATTGCACTCCAGGCTGGGTGACAAGAGTGAAACTCCATCTCAAAAAAAAAAAAAGAAAAAAAAATGGTCCAAAAATAAGTTAGTCAAAAGACATGGGAAAAAAGAACAAGTGGACTTAATTAATGAGCATTAGAGGGAAGAGAGGAGGATGCAGGAAGAAGAAAACATGTTGGGGTGTTTGCAAGCTTTAGGATGACTTCCCTTTGTACAGGTGCCATGGTTTCCTTAATACGTCTTTGTTTATGTTTACATAGGTAAAATTGAATTGTTGCAAACTGATTGCCAACCCTCTCTTTAATTTTTCATGCCTTCAAGTTGTCCCAGCTGTGAATTTATGAGTATACTCTTTTTAGATTCCCTATCCTATTGCTGGTCACCACTTGGAACAATCTGATATGGCTATATCTTGGGTCTCTGGTGCTGGACAGTTTCTGAATGATAATTGAATCTGTAGTCTCCAGCTCCATTCTTATTAGACACACTGAAACTCTGAGGTGAGTTTGCTCCTCATCTTCACCTGAATGGTCTCTCCCTTCATCAGCCCGTGTTGTATGATGTGGCTGAATCAGGAAACTCACCACAGCCTGTGCTGTGCCATGCACTTGTGTGCCTGTGATGTGAAGCTATAACATCTTCCCTTGATGCTAGGGTTGCCCCTTTCCTGTACAAATTCCTTGATCAAGGCCCTGGGTTGACTTTGGAATAGGGAGAGGAAGCAGAACACCCACTCTTTTAGAGGCAGGACCTCCCAATATAAATAAACTACAGCCCAGAACACACTTCACAAGAAACTAGGGAGGAAATCACAGCTTCACCTCCATCCCACATCCTGTTCGGCACACCATCACTGAGCCCTTTCTGCAGCTGACTGCCTGCTGCCTCATTCTTTCCCTCTACTGCTTTCTCCAGCATATATGTACTGGCTCCTGTTCCTCCTGCTCCCAGGAGCTCTCCTGGTTTTGTGCTCGTCTCCCATGAACGGTGAGTCTCACAGCAGGGAGGCAAAGGGTGATGGGTCAGGGAGCGATGTTCTAAAAGTCCTGATCCTGAGGGGCAGAAGCTATAGGGCCAGTGTTTGTTGGGTCCAGTTTCCTGAGTCTGTAGCTGGTGCAAATGCCTTTCCCCACCATGGAGGATCTTGCTGTTGCTGGGGGCCCTGCTGTTGCTGCTCTAACTCTAACTACCGGAAGGGTGTGAGGAGGGACGCTTGAAGGGAAGGGGTGATGAAAAATAATTGAGTGCCTTTGGATGTGCAAGTTGGAGAGAATAGTGCAATTTTCTGTCAACTAGGGTTCAGGTCTTGGTAAGTAACTCAGAAGAGAAATCCTCTTCTTTCCTTTTCCCACGGATTCTGGGTCTTCTCTCTCAGCCAAACTTGCCCAGTGCTACCAGCAATGAAATACCCATCTCAGTGTCCCCTTCAGAAACCACAGCTACATGCTGTGCCTGTGAAGAGGAGGGGAGAGGGCTTCCTGAAAGTCCTGTGATGCCTAAAACCAGATTTCCTGATAGACCTGGGCTCTGCTGATATACCTAGAAGAGAGGATCCTCAGAAGTCTTCAGAAGCCTGGCTAGGAAAATCTGGAAGGTCCAGGGTAGCAAACCAGACACATTCACCAGTGTTTCTCCTCTCTTCCCTGTTCTCATGCTATGGTTTTGACATAATATTCAGAACCTGCAAGATCTATAATTTGCACCTCCTGCAGTGAATTTGTTGACAAGACCTGCAAAAAGAATCCAGGTTCCTGTCAATCCAAACATCCTGACTTTGCATGCCAGACCAAAGAGGTATATATTCAACGTTTCACTGGAGGTGAGTTAGTGGCAGAAGGGGAGGGGGGAAGCGGATGGGAGACTGAGTTTTATGACTCGACCTGGGAAAAAAAGAGCACTCGATTGAGAGTCAGAACTCTCCAGAGCTGCCAGCTTTGGCTTTACCTTAGCTGATGGTCTTGAACATGTTACTTCCCTTCCTGGCATTCAAATTCCTCATCTGTACAATGATTGGGTTTTAATAAGTGATCTCCTGATTCCCCACACATCTCTGATACTCAGTGACTTATTTCCTAATAGATCATAGCTGTTACAGCTCCTTTGCTGTAAATGTGTTGGAGGCAGGGGCAAGTTGTCCTGGGGGAAGGCTGCTCCTTCTGTGGAAGGGTCTTCAAGTCTCAGCCTCTGCATGAGGGCAGGGGAGGGAAGAGAAGGGCTGCTTACTCAGCCATACCCCTGTCCCGCTCCAGATCTAACCTGAAGCCTCTCTGTTACTCTCCTACTCTCTTCAGAATACCTGTACCAATATTCAATCCTGGGCTGTCCAAAAAGATGTGTGGAATACATCCGCATTGCCAGGAGGGAGAAAAACGTATTCTTCTGTTGTAATGACAGCTACTGCAATAGCTTGCCAGTAAACGATAATGCTTCACTCAGTTCCATTCCACTACAGAACTTTGCTTGAGATACTCAGCTGATTTGCATAAGCCTCCTTCCAACCACGTCCTGTCTGTTCCTTCCTGAACAAATATCAAGATCCAGAAATGCCTTCCCTCTGAACCCCCACTCACGCAGTCATTTGAGAGCCAGGACGCCTGGGAGAAATGAGTTGTGGATAGAGAAGAAAGGAGGTGAGATTTTGAAATGGTGTCTGGGCCTGAGTCAGAGCCAATGGGTAAAGCACCTGGCTTTGCTGTTCTGGCTGGGAGCCAAACCTCAAGTCCAGGTGGGGATGGGAAAGAGGGTCAGGCTGTGCTGAAACATCTGTAACACCCCAAATGCATTGCAATAACAACTCTGATGAATAACATGACCATGCACAAGGGTAATCACAGGCTGCTTTTATAGTTGATCAGATAAGAAGGAAGGGATATCAAGCAGAGAATGGTCTAACAAAGTTCCCCAAATTATTTCCTAAATTCTGTTAGGCCCTAGATACTCTAGGCCTGAGTATGTTCTAGAAATAGGTTACCCTAACAAAAATGGCCTGGCTTTCCACAAGGGAATCTTCTGCCTTGGGTCTGGTTAGGATGGGAGATGTGGTGAGGAAAGGGCAGGAAAAATTTCTGGTTATTGTAGTACTTATGTATTAAGGAACACAAATTCTGAAGGGGTTTGCTTGAGTTTGACCCTTTTGCCCCCAGCTGCCTTTCCCCAGCGGCTGCCAAGTAACGAGAGAGCTCTTCCCCAGAAGTAGGTGTTGGTTGTGTTTTTAATATCAGTCACCCCTAGCTGGGCATGGTGACTCTCACCTGTAATCCCAGCAATTTGGTCTTGAACTCCCGAAGTCAGGTGATCTGCCTGCCTTGGCCTCCAAAGTGCTTGGATTATAGGCGTGAGCCACCGCGCCTGGTCAGTTCCAGCAATTTGGGAGGCTGAGGTGGGTAGATCATGAGGTCAGGAGTTCGAGACCAGCCTGACCAACATGGTGAAGCCCTGTGTCTACTAAAAATACAAAATTAGCCGGGCATGGTGGCTCACGCCTGTAATCCCAGCTACTCAGGGGGCTGAGGCAGGAGAATCGCTTGAACCTGGGAGGTGCAGGTGGCAGTGAGCCCAGATCGTGCCACCGCACTCCAGCCTGGGCGATAGAGTGAAACTCTGTCTACAAAAAATCAGTCGCCCATGATTTACTATTACCTCTGTGAAAAGAGAAAACCTCTGATGCTTAACTGAAGTCATGAATGTGTTATGGCTTCATAAAAGGATACAATTCGACAAGAGTCATAAGCATGGGGTGCGGTTGTTACAACTGCTGGCTGCAAACACTCTGCTCACATAGAGCTCTGCTTCTTTATTTACTTGATGTCACATATTACACCTTTGTCCATTGTGTGCCCAGTAACACAGACTTAAAATAATTCTTATGCATTCGTGTTTTAAATCACATAGAAAATAAAAAGTGGAGTTACAAACCAAAATTACAACAAGATAAACTTTTCTGCTTGCCCGTGTTTTAAACTTTACTGGAGATCTTTATTTTCTCATGTGGCTTTGATTCACTGCCTCATATCCCTGCACTCCAATCTGTAGGGCACCTTTTGACATTTCTTGTATGGTGGGTTTTGTGGTAACAAACTCTCTCCGCTTTCATTTATCTTGAATGACTTAATACCATGCTCATTTGTTAAGAACAACTTAGCCAAATGTGGAATTCTTGGATGGCAGTGTTTTCTTTTTGTAAAAAAATTGACAGATTGTAATTGTACTTATTCATGGGGTATAATTTGAGGTTTTGATACATATATATTATATAATGACCAAATCAGAGTAGGTAGTGTTTTCATCACTTCATGCATTTGTCATTTCTTTGCAGCGAGAACATTCAAAAGTCTCTCTTGTAGCTATTTTGTAATGCAAAATGCCTTCCTCTGAACAATCGTCATCCTACTGTGCAATAAAACACCAGAATTATTCCTATAACATTTTACCCATTGGCCGACCTCTCCCCACTCTCCCCTTCTTATTCTCTAGTCGTCACTGTTGTACTCTCTGCTTCTCTATCAACTTTTAAAAATTTTAGATTCCACATATGACTGAGATCATGCAGTTTGCCTTTCCATATCTAGTTTATTTCACTTGACATGATGTCCTCCAGGTGCACCCATGTTGTCACAAATAATAGGATTTTATGCTTTTTTATGACTGAAGAGTATTTCATTGTGTATACATGCCACATTTCTTTATCCAACCCTCTGTTGTTGAACACTTACATACATAAGTCTGCAGTAGTCCATTTGTTCTGAAAATTTTCAAAACTGTTTTCCACAAGCTGTTCCTTGCCATGTGTGGTCACTAAAGTCGCTGTTCCTTTGACTTATGATCAGCTAATAATTTGGCCGATATTTTTTTGAATGCCAGAAGCTAAACAACAAACACGCAAAAAGCCAACACACACACACACACACACACACACACACACACACACACACCGTCTCTTCTTGTCTTCACAGATTGGCTTTTCCACACTTGGAAATTGGCTTGTTGTGAGCCTTGGAACCAGCCCAAAATGAAAGCTTGAAGTCTTTTTAGTTTCTTCTGAATGTGTGTTTTGCCTTGGGTATGCGTATGGCTTTTGAAACTCCCCTATATACATGCCTGCTTCTTTTTTTTTTTTTTTTTTTTTTTTTGAGACGGGGTTTCACTCTTGTCGACCAGGCTGGAGTGCAGTGGTGTGATCTCAGCTCACTGCAACCTCCACCTCCTGGGTTCAAGTGATTCTCCTGCCTCAGCCTCCCAAGTAGTTGGGATTACAGACACTCACCACCACTCCCAGGTAATTTTTATATTTTTAGCAGAGAATTGGTTTCACCATGTTGGCCAGGCTGGCCTGGTACTCCTGACCTCAGGTGTTCCACCCACCTGCTTCTTTATTTTCAAATCTTCCTAAGAATCACATCCCAGCCTTAGAAAGGCTATTGTATGTCTCAGCCTGTAATCTCTCACCCCATAGGTCTGTGGGTCTTCAGTCTCCCTTGCAGCGTTTACAAGCGTTGCCCACCTTTTTTCCTGCTGTAGTTCTGAGTTAGGTGAAACATATATAAACAGCCCACATCAGTCCTTCAGGTATCCCTCTGACAAGTTAGAATAAATGTACACAATAATTTGAAGATAAAGGTTTCTCTGCTCCCACTGGCTCAAAAGGGAACTGGAAACTGGTTTGCTGCTACTTTAAGATCCAGATGGCTGTCTTGCCAGGGAAGGGCTGGGAAAAGGGTGAGTAATAAATGCCACAAAATTTTTCTACCATTTGTAAAGACTATTTTTTTTTTTTGAGACAGCGTCTCACTCCTGTTGCCCAAGCTAGAGTGTAGTGGCATGATCATGGCTCATTGCAGCCTTGACTTCCTGGACTCAGGTGATTTTTCCACCTCAGCCTCCCAAGTAGCTGGGACTACAGGCACACACCACCACAACCAGCTAATTTTTTGTATTTTTAGTAGAAACAGAGTCTCACCATGTTGCCCAGGCTGGTCTCAAACTCCTGGGCTCAAGTGATCAGCCTGCTTCAACCTCCCAAAGTGCTGGGATTACAGGTGTAACCCACCACATCAGGCCAGATTTTTTTTTCCTTGATAGGGCATTCACTTGGTTTCTGTAAACCATTGACTATTTTCCAGAACCCCAACATAGTTGATTCTGACAAGTTATTTTTTTTTTAATGTTTCTGTAAGGCAGCAAGGGCCTAGAGCTTCTTAGTTTGCCATTTTATAGATATCACTCACCGAAACAAAGCCCGTTTAAACAATCAATAAATGTATTGGCCAAATGACACTAAGAGTCCAACAGGATATAGGACTACAAGGATGGCTTAATCTAGCATCTCTGACTCCATTTTTCTGGGATACTTCTAACTCTGTTTTTATTTCTGGATAGGTTCGGACTTCTCTTTGTCTTCCTTCATTATAGCAAAATCTCTTTGGCAGTTCTGGGTCGCAGACCTGCATCCTACAGCATCCAGAGGAAGAAATTCTCCATGTTCCTAATTTGTCATCCAAACCCTGGGGATTAACCTAATTCAGTGGCTCTTACACTTGGGTCTGTGACTACAAAAGATCTGTAAACTTTCTGAAATCATAATGTAAACTGTATTGCAGGTTCAGCCACCTCACAGTTGTAGAGTCCCATGAATAAAAGCAAGGTCTGGCATAAAGTAAGTGACTTCTTATTCCAAAGCCAGCTTAGGGAAAGAAGTATGGGATTCCTCCCTTAAGAGTGCTGCTTCACTTTTGGGACAGCAAGCAGGGGCTTTTAAAGAGGAGAACTTGACATGAATAGCATGCAGGGGTGGGGACAAGCAGGTGGGGTCTGCATGACAGTCTTTGGCGCCTTATCTACTGAGTGATTGAGCTGGTGCCATCATGGGTAGAAGTTGGTTGTAAAGTGGCTATTGTCTCAAGATACACTCCAGGTAAGAGAGAGTTTCATAGTAGGCACATTTTAGGTTGTAAATGGACTATTGTCTCTTGAGGCAATCTCTTGGAGGGAGAAGTTTCTGCCCCTGCTGCTTTTAAGAAAGCAGATGGTTAGATGAACTTGCCCCATATGGGTGTCTAGTGAAGGGAAGGTAAAGGTTAAAATTACACTTCTAAAGAGCTAAGCAGGAAGTGGAGTACTGGGAAGAAGGAGAAAAGAGAAAAGAAGAAAAATGATAATTAAAAACCTTCTTTCTCTTAGAAAAGTGGAGGTGCTTGTTTACAATTAGAGTCTAATTAGTTCAAGTTGGGTCACATGCCCATCTCAAAACAAACGAGAAATCCAAAATGTGGTCATGCATTGAGCATGGTCTTTGTTTCTCCCGTGAAGACTGAATTGTTTTGACTTACCTGGAATGATGACATGGGTCCTGGATATCGATCTGAAGTCTTTGGGAAGAGAGAAGGGAAATTGTTCCTAGGTCGTACAGAGTTGCCCACTGCACCCTTCTACATGGTTCTCCAGTTGGAGAAGCAGCCTGCCTGAGCTATTGTCCTGGATGAAATAAGGAGTAACAGACAGAACCTCCAGTTTTAAAGTGACTTTTGATGGTCTCCATTCTGGCCAGTTTTCTGTTGAACAACACCCTAATGGTTTCACAAATCTAGAACAGTCTCAGTGTGTACATAGAATGGGATCCTCAATTTGGAGAAAATAAAGAGGAAAAGGGAAGAGAAAGCGTATCACCCAGGACCTGGCCTCAGCCTCTCGTAGCAACTTTATCTTCTTATACTCCTTCTACCCTCCACACTCACCCCTTCATGTGTGCCAGCACCTTAGCACATGCCAAAAACTATGCCTGGCACTTCCTTCCCTTTTGCGCTGACTGGTAGGTTTTTATTTCTTCTTTAAGATTCAGCTAAATATCAATCTTCTATGACCCCTTCCCCAGCTAATCCAAATAAGCAGGATAATGGCATCCCCTGGGTTCCCCAAGCTGACTCTTCATTCCTCTGTTTGAGCATTTAATCTTACTGATATGTGATGATGATTCATTTTGATGACATTTATCCCACTAGATAATCTAGGTTCAGTCTCCTGTGTAATCACTGCGGTGTCTGGAACAAATTGGATGTTACATAACTGTTTATGTTTGTAACTGAATAAATTACAGTAACATGGCAGAGTTCCTGAGATTGCTTTGACCTGGATGGGGGCATCATTCTTCAGCATCTTATACTTAGGTCTCTCCGCATTTTTCACACTGATTGAAGCTATTGATTTAGTGCATGCTTTCTCACTGAACAGTGAGCTCCTTGAGAGAAGTGTGCACATTCCTTGTTGTGTTGATAGTGTCTAGCACAGCAGCTGGAAAACTCATAAATGGGTATAATCTCCTCACTTATCATAGGTTTCTCCCTCACTTACCACAGTTCATATCCCTATTCTAATTCTCAAATAATAACAACAAATAACCAGTCCTGCAAGTATTGCTTTTTCTTTAAGTAATTATCACAGCTCAATGAGGCAAATACTTGCATTATTTCATTTTACAAATGAGAAAATGGAGGCATGGTTTAAGTACTTTGCCAGAGCTTATATAGCTAATATGTGATACAATTAGGACTTAAAGCCTGGTATCTAAGAATGGCGTTTGCACTATTAACTACTACGCTAGAAGAATTCAGATTCTGTCTCCTCCTCCATTATCCTTTACCAAACGTTACCTCCTTAGAGCTTGTAAGGAAGAAAGCCTAAAAACTTTAAACAGGTGCTGTTCATTACAGTTATTTAGCACTGTGTAGTTTTCCTAGGTTCATTAGCAGAATCTATCAAATATGTCTTCAGCTTTTATTTTTCCTTTCCTTTCCTTTTTTTTTTTCTTTTTTCTTTTTTTTTTTTTTTTGATACAGGGCCTTGCTCTGTGGCCCAGGCTAGAGTGCAGTGGCATGATCTCAGCTCACTGCAACCTCCTCCTCCCCGCCTCAGCCTCCCATGTAGCTGAGATTACAGGTGTGCGCCACCACACCTGTTTATTTTTGTATTTTTTGTAGAGACAGGGTTTTGCCATTTTGACCAGGCTAGTCTTGAACTCCTGGCCTCAAGTGATCTGCCCACATTGGCCTCCCAAAGTGCTGGGATTATAGGTGTGAGCTACGGCACCCAGCAGCCTTCAACTTTTCTATGCTGAACTGAATTTCCAAATTTAAATAACCATTTAGAGTAGATGGGAAAAAGAAAGAGGGAGAGGAGAGACAAATAAAAAGATAAACATAAACAAAAGAAAGAGGAGAAACAGAAAAAAGGAATGAAGTGAACCAATGACACCAGGGGAAGGTGTGGTTGTACCATTGGTGAGCTGCTCCTCAACTGATTTCACCTTTACACATGCATCTCATTCACTCTTGTGACTCTCGAATACATGATAAGAAACTCAGAATCTGCATTTTTACTTTTATTATTTTAAAAAAGTAAATCAAGCACTGGATTCGAGGGCTCTATCATATCAAGGAATAAGACTAGTTTATAAGATCCAGAAAAGGGCTTATACCTAGGCCCATGAATCTGAATGTCTGATATTTGAGAAAGCCACTTAGCAAAGAAGGAGCTCCCTTGACAAGGCCCTGACTCTGGAAAAGAGATATTGAGAGCAGATTAAAGGAGGAATGACTGGTTTTTCAAATACGACCTAGTGTATTGTCACAACTTTGATTTCAAAGTTTGCAGCTTTCTACCTTACTTTCAGAAATTTTTTCTCGATAAGGTAGAGTATAAATAAATAAAGAAGTAACTATTCCATATAGTTTCTCATTGAAATATATGTAGAATTATTAATTTTAAACATTATTAAATGGTATCCTGGTTCAGAAATGACAGCTAAAAGCCTCCAGTGTAGTCTTTTCTGATTTTTCATTAAGTTCCTATGAAGATGTGGAATACAATGAAAATTCACCACAAAACGAAAATTTAAAAACTTCTAAAACACAATAAGCAGAAGGAAGCACCTTAATTAGGAAGCAGATGATCTTAGGCTGACAGAAATTTCTCTACATCAGCTTTTGCATATCCCAGCCTTGCCTCAAGATACAGACAACCTGACAGATACAGATTAAGAGGCATCATTTTGCCCGCGTAGTCAATTTCCTCATAATTGCAACCCCTGCCAATGAGCAAAGTTGAAAGATATCCCTCTGCGCCCCTCAGATACTACCCTGTGAGGCAGAAACTGCTGAATTTTCTCTCATTTCCTGTGTTCCCCCGCAAATTCCGAGAAGCTGCTAGGCAGAAGGGGGATTTTCCATGAGTACCACAAAGCATTTGAAGACCTGAGACACAAAATACCCTGCTGATTATACATGGCAGCAATTGTAATTACAGTATTTTCACGTGTTCCTCTCCCAGAAAAACAGGCAGACAAAAAAAGACTGGTGAAAAATGTCCTCTCTGAAGAATATTGAACAGAGAATCAGGTGGTAAAGTTCTGTTAGAAACAGAGGAACAGGACTGAGTGTATATCAGCAACCACTGCCTAGATCTGAGCAGGTGGGCAGAGAAGTGACCAGGGGTAGTTTCTGCCACTTGACACCAAGTCTGGGCGGATCTCCCTGTAATATCCCTGTCTGCAGGAAGAAAAAGAAATAAAGCAACCTGAAATGAAATCTCTGAAATATTGTGGAACAAAGGACAACTTATTATTAAAAAGAATTGTAATAATACATTAATTCCAATGGCTTGAACAAAATAAAGGAGGAGTGAGAGATGAGGTGAGGTATCACCTTAGTGCTCCAGTTAGTGCCCAGAAGTATTATTGCAGATATTATAGAAAACATAGCAGATAACCATGCTGTCTGTCCAGATAGCATCATACAATTTGTAGTATTTTTTAGCTGGCCTTTGAATTCTTCACTTAGTTATTGGAAAGGAAAGGAGGGTGGCCAGAAAGGAGATAAAGAGTGAGGGAGGGAGAGAGTGAGAGAGGAAGAGAGAAAAGGAGTATGAGAGAGAGATCGCTGAAGTATTCAAGACCACAAGGCCAGAAAACAGTTCTGGTTGAGTCCTGTCGCACCACCCCGGATATTAGAAAGATACTTTTAGGACACCCTGGGGGTCACCTGGAAGCAGCCCCACCTTTGGCTTATGGAAAGCCACATCCTACTGTGATTTCCTTTCCCAAAATATTCTCCTACAAGGGGACTCACTCTTTAGAATGAGTGGAGCAAGGAGTTACTAGGATATAGTGGCCAGAGAAAAGTAGCTCATAGCACAGAGGAAATGATAGACAACTGGAATCTACTATCATAAATACTGAGGAAGCAAAATTTCAGGATGCCTAGGAACACAGAACAGAGCAACCTGCAGAAAGAATAAAAGGTTAAGGAAGGTTTTCAGGGGAAATGACATTTAAGGTGAGACATGCAGAATGAGTCAGCATTATCCAGGTACAGGAAAGAAGGCTGCAGGGAAAGTGTGTTAGGTGATGCAATCATGATAGGAAGAGATCTAAGGCAAAAGAACCCAGAGCCTTCTCTCTGTTGGGACTGTCAGGACACGCAAGAAGGGATTAAATCTAAGATAGACATATTAGTTTCCTGCAGCTGCTACAACAAATTACAGCAGACTTAGTGGCTTAAAGCAACAAGTATATGTTTATCTCCCAGTCTTGATGGAGAGATAATCATTGAATTATCAGTTTCATTGAATGTTTATCAGAGCTTTATTTATGATTCCCAAAGATTAGAAGCAACCATCTGTCCTTCAGTAGGTGAATAAACAAATTGTGGTACATACATACAATGGAAACTTATTCACTGATAAAAATGAAAGAGTTATTAATTCATATAATACATGGATGAAGGTTAAATGCACTTTTCTAAGTAAGAAAAAAAAAGCCAAAAAACCAAATAACTATATACTGTATGACTTCATGCATATGATACCCTGGGAATGACAAAACAATAAGGCGGAAAAACAAATCATTGGTTGTCAGGGTTAGTACAAAAGGAACACATAGGGAAACTTTAAGGGAATGAAACTGTTCTTCATGGTAGTGAATACATGAATCTATGCAATTTTTAAAACGCATAAAACTTACATCATGAGTGACTTTGAATGTATACAAAATTTTTAAAAATAAAATAAAATAAGTTGTCAGAGGATCCCCAAATAGAATGCAGCCTGTGACAAATAAACCTAAATTTATTGTAAATATATAAATGTATGAGAAAAACCTCACTGAGGTGGGAAGTATATAACTTAATAAACTTTGATAAATGCTGTTTTTCACTGGAAAGTATAGACTAAGGACAGAAAAATTGTACATAAATGCTGCACTCAACTTGCTAAACTTGCTTCTCACAGGATAGAGGTGAACACCCCTGTAACTACTTTCCACATATAATAAAGCTGAACAAATAAGCGATTAAATGGCAGACAATGAAAGTGGGCATCTCACTTCCAGAAAAAGGAATTGCAGTTGCAAATAAGAGAAAGAAAGGTCAGAACAGATATATGTACAAGTGTAGGTTGTATCCTTATTCTTACATTTCTTATATCTGTCCATTGAGTGGGCCTAGAAGCCATGGTATCCCAGCAGGAATGAGCACATCTAGTGCCACATCATGGTTTCTAAACACCGTTCTCACAACGAAAGCAGGGCTCCATGCTGAAACTATCTGATTCTAGGGCTGGGGCAAGAAAAATGTAAGCTGCATAGCAATATAGCAATGCATAGTGTCAGAAAGTAAGGAAGTGCTTAAGAAGAAAAATGACAAAGAATGGTGGGGGCCTGCCAAAGGAACATGGGACCCAACATGAAAGATCATCCAATAGCCAGAGCTAGAACACCTTGATAAACAAATACATAAGTAATACAGTGTTAGATTGTGGGGGCGATACCCTGCAAGTGCCGAGGCAAGGGTCTGAAGCCTCACCTGTTTCCATATGAATATTGAATTAGAAAAGAATTAGAAATATGCCGGGCACGGTGGCTCAAGCCTGTAATCCCAGCACTTTGGGAGGCCGAGGTGGGTGGATCACGAGGTCAAGAGATCGAGACCATCCTGGTCAACATGGTGAAACCCCGTCTCTACTAAAAATACAAAACATTAGCTGGGCATGGTGGCACGTGCCTGTAATCCCAGCTACTCAGGAGGCTGAGGCAGGAGAATTGCCTGAACCCAGGAGGCGGAGGTTGCGGTGAGCCGAGATTGTGCCATTGCACTCCAGCCTGGGTAACAAGGGTGAAATTCTGTCTCAAAAAAAAAAAAGAATTAGAAATATAAGCACATAGTTATTTCTATATATAATCATATATAATCATTTAGTTATTCACATATAAACATAAAGATATATATACTCAATATAACTTTTTAATTTTACTAATGATTATTGGGTAATGAAGCATGGTAATGAAGCATCGGGTAATCACATTGTGAACAAAGTGATCCTAAGGCAAGATGCTCTAATCCCTCGGTCACACCCACATAAGGGCTGCGGGAGGGCTCCTCCGCTGTGCGGCAGCGGCAGTCCTAGGAAAGTGTCCGCTGTTTTGCCAGCTAGGGAAGGAGACATCCAAAATGGCTGAGATATCACTTCCTGGGGCAGTTAGGAGAAAACTCTGCTTTTCCGAGCTCTGTGGTAGGCCTGAAAGCTGTCAAGAAGGCCTGCAGACATCTGGGGGCTTAATTGTCTCTATGTGGTGCTGTGCTTCAGCGGTCATGTTCCATGTCTGCTTTCATGTTCTGCTTCTGCACCTGGTTCCTCTTTTTCTTAGAAGATAAGAATTAGTAATAGTAACATAAATTTTAATGTCCTTGATATTTTTGACAAGTATGCAAAAGGTGCTAATGCATTTTCTCCTCACCTTGGCTACTTAAAAGTCCAGGGCCCTTATCTCTAAATTGCGTGATTTATTTGATCCTATCACTGACCACCAATGCTTTGCCTACCTACCCTGCCCCCTGCTTTGTACTCAATAAATGTCAGAGCATCCAGGCACTCGGGGCCACTGCCAGACTCCATGCTTTTGTTGGCAGTGGACCTCTGGGCCCAAACTCTGTTTTCTCTTTCTCAGTGTCTTGTGTCTTTTATCTCCACAGTTTCTCATCTCTGCACCAGCAGAGAGAGGCTCGCAGGACCCTGTAGGGCTGAACCCTACATAAGATAATAATCCTACATATAAAATAAGTATATATGAGTTTATACTGATAAAAGAAATAATAGCACAAATAAATTTCTTGGGAGAAGACCCAAATCTTTGTTACAGAAGAATTCCTAATAATATACATAGACATACCTCTCTTTAGGAGGTGAAGCTTAATCCCACTCCCACTCCACCATAGGCACGAACAAGATTTAGAGATCCATTTCTAAATAAAGGAAAGTAGTAACTTCACACTGGGGAAACATGGCAAATACTGCCTTAACTAAGTGATCAAGGTTAACATCACCAGTGATAAGTCATGTTCACGGTGGCATGCTCCCAATAACATGAAGAGTCGAGAAGGGCACTCTACTGTTATAGTATTCTTTCCAAAACCCCATAACCCAAATCTAACGAGAAAAGGAACATGAGACAAACCCAAAGTGAAGAACATTTTTAAAAATATCTGACCCCAAATCTTTCATGAGAAACAAGAGAAGACTGAGAAAGAATCACAGACCAGAGGAAGCTGAGGAGACTAAATGCAATTTGCCACCAGACTGGATCCTGAAAAGGACATTACCGGAAAAACTGGTGGATCAGAATAAAGTTTGGAGTGTGTATTAGCAGCATTGTGCCAATGTTGGTTTCTTAGTTTTGACAAATGTACCATGGTTATATTAATATTGGGGGAAACTGGGTGAAGAGTATACAGGATTCTCTGTAGTGTCTTTGCAAATTTTCTATAAATCTAAAATTATTCTAAAACAAATAGCTCATTTTTAAAAGTTGCAGAGCACAACATCATAAAAATGTAAACAGAAAATCCAAAACGGAAAATATTTGTAGTAGACGACACAAACAATTACTATCCCTCACATATGAAAAGCTCTTGGAAATAGAGAAGAAGACCAACAAACCAGACAAAATAAGAAATATCGATGAATACACACAAGCACACACTCATGTTCATAAATAACTGTGAGAGATTAAGCCAAAACCTAATCACTAAAGAGGTGGCGAGGAAACACGGTAAAGAGAAGTGTAAAGCTAGGCTTCTTCTATTGTCCCTTTTTATTTAGTGGATGTTTCTTTGCTGTCTTGTAAATGTTTTACATAATTTTAGATTTGTATATATATAGTTAAAGAAAAAAGCTACCTCTAACATTTTTAACTAAAATGAAACAAGTATGTTTAACCGTGTGATGATTTGGTGGTGGAATGGCCACCACTTCATAGCCTTCCCTTATCTGCAAGGGCTACAATCTCCAGTGGATGCCCCAAAACGGAGAGTATTCAATCCTGCACATACTATGTTTTTTTATATGTATATACCTACGGTAAAATTTAATTTATAAATTAGACACAGTAAGAAATTAACTGTAACAAAGAATAGTAAAATAGAATAATTATAATAATTTACTTTTCATAATTTCACATATAGATGTGTTCCTATAGCTCTTAGCAACTTCAGCATACAATTTTTTTTCTTTCTTTATAATTTGAGAACTTTCACCTTTTCACTTAAAAGAGAGTTTTATGGCTTCTCTTTGATGTATTCAAATTGCCAGCACACAACGTTTTTGTATTTGTGCCATTATCAAGTAAAATAAGGGTGACTTGAACATAAGCACTGCGATACTATCACATTCAATCGGGAAACTAAGCCGGCTACTGAGTGACGAATGGGTGTGTGGTGCAGACAGCATGGAGAAGCTGGAGAAAGGGAGGATTCATGTTCTGGGTGAGCAAAGCAGGATGATAACAGGTTTTGTCATGCTTTTCAGAACAGTGCATGATTTAAAACTTATGAATTGTCTGTTAATGGAATTTTCTGTTGAATATTTTAAGACCATAGTTAACCAGGCGTAACTGAAATGGTGGAAAGTGAAATCGTGAATACTATATACAAATTCATTGACGTTTTTATCAACTTACTTTAGAATCCAGTAATTTGTATACTGCTATTGGGATATACTCTAAGGACAATCATACTACAAAATAATCTTAAAATTGTTTTAGATGTTATAATTTAGTAATACAATTATTCTGAAAATTACATAGGTACACACACACACGCATGTGCACACACATAGATGTATGTATATTCAAAATTGATTGTATAAATATTAGAAGCCAAATGTTTCAGCACAAGAAAAAAGGGATGCAAATGTAAAAAAATATTTTAGATTATAAATTTGATTGTAAATATCAGTATGAGCTCATGACGAATATTCAGTTTTAAAAAGCATTTCAGTTATCCATTAAGGAGTACTAAACTAACCCAAAACTTATTGGCCCATATAAAATACATTTTTTAGTTTGCTTGCAAATGTGCAATGCAGGCAACCATGGCAAGACCTGAGTCCTCAGTTACATCACTTGAAACGTTTGGAGCTGAAACAGTTTGGAGCAGGTCAGGCATCTATTTCACTTCATGTACCCTCAGAGACTTTCCACTTAGACCCTTCTCACATTCTTTCCAGTAAGACAGTCTCTGAGTAAGGAGAATTCTTACTTGGCAGCTCAGAGCTGCAATTGTTCCAAGAGACCAAAGTAGAAAAAAGAAGTCTATAACGATGCAGCGTCATTTCCACAATGGTCCATTTTGGCTATGCAGGGTTGGCCCCTGCTGAGTGTTGGAGAGGATAACACAAATGTGTGACTACCAAGAGGGATGGATCATTGGAGGACCATGTGGGAGGCTGGCTGCCACAGTCCTCTCTCCAGATCTGGATGATTCACGTCTCTTCCACATGTAAAATCAATCCTCCAATCATCTCCTTTCAAGGCTTCTCAGTCCCATCCCATTATAGCCTCCAATTAAAGCTCAGAGCCTCATGATCTAAATCAGGTCCTGATGTGGATGAGCCTTCTCAAGTGGTTCCTTGGGTCTTATAAACTAGTTATCTGTTTATAAAGTAGGTCTTACAAACAAGTTATTTGCTCTCCACACATCTAACATAAAATAGTAGTGGAGAGATAAAATAACTGCAACAAGTATTTCCATTCTAAAGGAGAACATGTGAGTCCCGGAATAGTCACTGGTCCATAACACTCTGAAGTCCAACCTTTCACAGTTGTCCGTCCTGCTCCTTGGGACTAATTCTCTGGGGATTTTAGCTTTGCCTTCTGGGCTCTCAATTCCTCCTCCTGAGTCACCCTTCCTTCTTTATAACAAATAAGCCATATGCCCAGTGGTCTCCGTCTGCTTCCTGGTATAGAAAACTGGTGATTAAAAGGACTCATTTTTACTGCCTCTGTTTCTTTTAGCTTACACAGACACAATTTATTGTAAACCTCTGGTGCGGCGAGCTGGTGTGAATGCTCTCAGTAGAGCAGCAGCTCTCCAAAACCTCCTCATAGTCTTTCCTCACTCACTGTCCAGCAGCTGCAGAGGGCTCTTACTCCAGGAAAGTGCTATTTTTTTTTAAGATTTGTTTATCAAGTGAAAGAAAAGGAGTGTTCTCAGGATATTATGTGTGGACAGTGTGTTCCAGGGTAGGTTGTCTAGATTCTCTTGGGTGAGTGATCAGCACAGGATGCACCAGGAGAGCAGAAGAAAACAATGGCTGTCAGCCCATCTCAGAAAGCATTCTGCGGATTTCCTGGATCAACACTGCTGCACTTACATTTGCCTGGTACACCTTTGAAATAACTGGATCATCATTCTTTCAGCAAAGTAATATAGGACTGGGACAGAGATATGCCCCTAAATCCCACAGCAGATCTAAGAGTAGAAATAAACTGATCTGATTCCAGAAGGCCCAGGCTAAGATGCACCTGTCATTCAACAGAGGGAAACTTTTTGGGGATGCTTCAAGGCACATCCCAGCTGGCATCATCTCCAGGCTTTTTCTGTCTCTAGGGGAGTCAGTCCTCCACTGGAACACTCTTTTCACCTGTTCCTTTCAATGCCCAGCTCACTCTTTCCTCACTAAGAACAATCCTCTCCCATTGATTGTGTTGGGAGGTCTTAGGCTGTACAGAGATCTGGTTGTTTTCTCTACAATGATTTGCTTTCTGGCTAAGAAGAGAGTTTAGTATAGATTTCTAACTTTTCTCTCTCAATGCCCCAGCTCAAACTTTTTCCATGATCTAGGCACACACACGCAAAAATGAACCTTCTGTAATAAATTAGATGGTGAAGGAAGCCAGAGACATGTGGCAATGAGGATCAGAACTAGAAAACTTCTTGGATGGGTGATCAGCTCAGAAATCAGTCTGTTCCAGGGGTGCTGAGATGTATCCACAGGATTTCTCTGAGGAGAAGAAGAGAAGTGATTAAAGAAATCTATCAGCCCATCTCAGAGAACTCTTGGAATTTCCCAGTTAATCATGTCCCTCTGCCTTCTCTTCTTCCTTATGGCCAGCGTCCTCAGCCATGAGGACATTGGTATGAACAACCAGTGTTCCAGCACTAGCTACCTCAGGTGCCAACTGGACTCCATCAGCTGAAGAATGATGCTGCTGGTCCATGCTCTGCTCTATGTACGGAGTGGTGAATATTAGAAATGGTTTGAGGATGTTGACTGCTGAAATACTCTTAGGGCTATAGCCTCAATGGTACCCTGTTTTTCTGGGCTGCAGTAGCAGTAACTGGGGCCTTCTGAGGAATGAGTCCAAGTTTTCACAAGTGGAGGCTTCACTGCTGGCCATATCACCTCTTCTAGACTTGGGACCTTCCCTAATCTTGACCTTCTTTTGAAACCTGAGTTTATCACCCTAGTACACACCCCTTACTCCTGGCTCCGCTGCTGAGTGAGAAATCACAGCCACCCAGCTGGACTGAGATGCAGTCAGTTTTCTGCCATGGGGCTCTAGGCATATCCTAGACTAAGATGCTTTCTGCTACCCTGAGTGATGGGGCTTCTTGCTAATTTTTATGTAATATCTGTATTATTACAGAAATAGCAGGAAGAATATTGTTGGCAGGAAGGCCCCTTGGAGAGTAGGTCAGACATGGGACAGTTTTTCTTCCTGCCCTTCAGATTTTTCTCTGATGTAGAAGGGAATTAGATGATCTCAAAACCAGCTCATTCTGTGGTTCTAAAGCCTATACATTCGATAGATAAGGTCCCAGGGGCAGAAGAGCAGCTAGACAGAGTTCTCAGGGAGGAAGAGTGAGTTTGGCTCTTTTGGAGATTGTACCACCTTTATCCTTAACACAAGGGGAAGCCCAGTCTTTCTCCCTCAGATTTTGGCAATCTGTTCCTTCCACGTAGATGAAAAATATAAAAATGAGCTGTAGAATTGCAATCTTCTGATGGTGGTTCCTGTTTGATGTGCATAGTTCATTCTTCAGATTGTCTTAGTGTATGGGATCTGAAATTATAGAGATGAAAGAATTAAACTTTTTCCCAACTGTACTTTACGGCCTGTAGCCTCTATAGAACATTCTTAAATCCAAACCTACAGGTGGGTGTGTTGCCTATGTTATAGTCGGTTACTTGGGTTGGTGGCTTGGCTCTTACTGACACCTCATACCTGCTTTTCTTCTCCAATGTGGATGAGTCAAACTCCATGAAGACCAACTGCAAAATAAACTGTTTCAATTGCAAAGAAAATTTTGGATGTTTCAGTGTGCTGAGCATAAGCTGTAACCACCTGCGTTCTTGCAATGACCCCTCTGAGTCACTTAGGGTGCCCTAGAATGAGGCTAGGATCATGTTTCCTCCAAGCCAACTGCCTCCTCATTCAAGCTTACCCCTGTCCACTCCTTCCAGAATTATCATTTCTTCTGGATGAGGAGTTTCCTCTTAAAATATGCCCACTGCTTGTTCAGTTCATGTCTTTATTTCTGGTGGGTTTTTTTTTTTCCTATCAAACATGAACAGAACTAACTTTGGCTTTGAGTTCATGTCCTTATGCCTCAGAAGGGAAGCTGTGGCACCGGTGGAATGAGAAAATGTATCATAGACTGAGAAAGGGGAAGACGGAAACTGATTATGAGTACAGTCATTTTTTTTGCACTGATAGACTTTTCTTTCCTTCTTTCCTTTCTTTTCAATGTCTTCCTTCTTTTATCTCTTCCATTCTCTCATTCTTTTCCATCCTCTCCACCATCATTGTTCCATATTTTAAAGTTTTGAATATTTATTTTAATTTAGAATTCACAACAACATTAAACGATTGGAAGTCAGGGGTAATGGGTAGTACTGAACATTTTAGAGTTATACCAGAAAGGGCTGTGTTGATTAACATCCACTTAATGGATATTTGGTTACCTCCATTGAGCCTGTGGTCAGAAAAATTGGGATATGTTCATCAAAAATTGCAGGACAGGTAATGAAGCAGGATACAGATTTAGATTTTCCATTGTGTAGCGATTAAGAGTAGAGGCACTGGCCCTGTATAGCCTGGATATAAATCTTAAGTGAAGCATACGTTTTCTGTGTGAGCTGGAGCAACTTTCTTTAGCATTGTGAAATGGACATAATATAAAGTGTTTGTCTCAGAACTTTGATGAGATTCAAATGTGATAATCTATGCAGAATGTTTAGAGAAGTACTGGGTTTGCACTAAATGGTTTATTATTATCTGAAGAAATAGCTTAGTAAGAGAGTAAAGCTGTTACCAAGGAAGTAGCAATGTGACAGAGGAGAATAAAACTATGAGGATAGAATAGACTGTTACTTTAATTTATTTAGTTAATCAACTAGTGGGTTTTTTAGCAGCTACTTTGTGAGCATGATGGCAGGCAATGAAGAGTAATTAGAGACTGAGCCATAGTGACTGACCTCAGGGAGCCTGTGTTCTGGTAGGAAAAATCGACACAGAACCAAATCTATTATATGCACTATTAGAGGAATAGGAAGACTGCTCTGGGACCCCAGAAGAGGGAGTTATTTTGTCTGATAGATCAGTTGAGGCTGTGTTGAGAGAGTAAGAAAATTTAGTTGGATCTCAAAGTAAGCCTACGAAACCACCAGTCAGGAAGGAAAGAAAAGGCATTTCAAACATAAGACTGCATGTATTGAAGCACTGAGTCACATAAAAGTCCAATCTACTCAAGGACAAATGGATGGTACAGAAATCCAGATTAATAAGAAGGGTAGAGGGAGTACAGTAAGATGAAGTTGCCAAGATAGGCTGAGGCCGGTCCTGAAGTGTGTTGAATAGTGCCCACCCTTTCTATTCTGCCTCTTCTTTCGCCAACCCCTCCCAGTTTGTGCCCTGCATGGAAAGTTATATTTCCTCCAGCTGAGTAAGAACTTGCTGCCTCCGAAGTTATATTTCCTTTGCAGGCAGCAAGTTCTTACTATGACATTACTATGCTATTAGTAAGACTAAGATAGTTCTTACGATGACATTTTCTTCTCCGCATTGTAATTTGAGACTTGTTGCAGAAGCACTATGGCTACTTAAGTGTTCTGGTGTTATTCAACAGAAAATATTTGGTGACAGAATGGGAATGATCCAAAGCCACTTCCAATATGGATGGTTTCTTTTGAAAATTAGGACATTTACTCTCTCACAGGTCATCTCGGCAATGAAAATTGCTTGATTATGTGGTGTTTTCCCCTGGAGAGCTGAGTAGGAGGGCTCCTATGTGGAGCTTTACCGGACATCTATTTATTGTCTTAATAGGACTCATTCTATGTCCCTGGTATAGTTTGGCTATGTCTTCACCAAAACGTCATCTTGAATTGAATTGTAGTTCCCATAATCCCCACATGTCGTGGAAGGAACCCAGTGGAAGGCAATCGAATCATGGGGGCAGTTATCTCCATGCTGTCTTCATGATAGTGAATGAGTTCTCCTGAGATCTGATGGTTTTATAAGAGGCTTTTCCCCTTTCATTCTGCACTTCTTGCTGCTGTCATGTGAAGAGGGATGTGTTTGCTTTCCCTTCAACCGTAATTGTAAGTTTCCTGAGGCCTCCCCGGCCATGCTAAACTGTGAGTCAATTAAACCTCTTTCCTTTAAAAATTGCCCAGTCTTGGGTATGTCTTTATTAGCAGCATGAGAATGGACTAATACAGTTCCATACCAAGTTCCCCAGATTGCTGTTGGAATACCATGTGATTTTAGGAAAGCAAAGCTCAGCCTGATCTCCTGGAGTGGTGTGGAAACTGAAGCTCAGTGTGCTGGGCTTTGGCCAAAGGACTTGTTTCAAGATGGGCACGTGGTCTAAACTGGTCTGATTAAAATGAATGTCAGAAACTTGAAAGAGAATTCTGGCCGGAATGAAGCCTCTCTTGCTCTGGATGATGCGCCTTATGTATTTGAGACCTGGAACTGATGGAGCTGTTTTGTAACATTGAAAATAGACAGCAGGGATCAGATCCCTCCCAGGAAAAAAAGCAGTATTAGACACCAGAGAAATGAGGCTGGGAATCCTAAATTTAATCAATTCTGAATAAACTTCATCCTTTTGATTTCCAGGGTTGTTAGCCAGTAAATTACCTAATTATTTAGCCAGCTTTTAGTAAAGTGTCTGTGACATTCAATCTAGAGTACTACTTGATAATTAGGTTGAATCAGAAAAATTTTCATAAAAATAATAACTTTCTTAAAAGCTAAAATAGCCTCAACCTCAACAAGGAATCTCTATCTAAAAGCAGTGGCCTGCTTTCTGAATTCCTCCTTAGCTCCATAGACATTAGCTTCCCATTTTAATGACTTGATGTTTTCTTTCTCTTCCAAATAATACATGTGCTGTGATAAAATTTTATCAATCCCCATATTTAAGAAAGACAGCATTAATCGAAAGAATATTTGTTACAACTGATATATTTTCCTCTTTATGGCATAGAATATAAATGTCATTAAGAATATGAGACAATATGAAATCTGAAATAAAAATCTGTTTTAAAAAGAAATCAGCTTTCACAAGTGGGCAACTACGGATTATTTGAAATGTAAAGAAATCTTATTTTTTTCATAGAGGCAGTCTTGTGGTTGTATTTTCATTGCTCAGTGACCTGAAGTAATAACACATATTTGTAACCTTAAAATTATTTCAGTTCAAGCCCCTTTCAAGTCAATCATATTATGAACATAATTTTATAAAAGTAGTATTAAAAATTATTGGAAAATAGTTTATCCTCATGATTTACTCAGAAAAATAAAATAAAAATTTCATAGATACATTTAATATTTTGATTTTGGGGAGACATAAATACAGCATATATAAAGAGAAGAAAAGTCAATACACATAATATAGAGAAAAAGAAAAATGTCAAACCAATAAAATGAGGAACTAATCTCAAAGAAGCCACCAAAAAATATAAAGGTACTAGTTACTTTAATAATAACATCTTTTACTTGTGAACCCATAGTCACGTTACTGTCATTCCCTCCTAGGCTCTTGTGGCTGTGGTAAATTGTAAATTTGGGCTATTTTGGTCTTGGGCAAAAATATGAATTTTTACATAAAGTGTTCCAAACTTGCATTTCAAATTTTACATTATTAGGAAAACGTACTGTTGCCACAGAATAAAATTTATGACTACCTTTAAAGAAATAGAAAAAATACCCCAAAATTTGCCAAATGATCTAACTAAATGGAGTTGTTTAAAAAAGAAAATTAATGTCACCTGAGGACTAAACTCTGACCTTTTTTCTTCTCTTGCCCAAATCTCTACCTAAGAGGCCTGCTGAATCCGCCCTGCAAACCATGAAGTCTCGTCAAAGGGGTTTAATTAACCCTATATAACATGGCCTGCTTTCCAACCTGATATCACATAACAAATAAAAAACAAATATAACACCATATAACAAATAAGGAAGGAAATCAAAATATTTTAACCCAAAATATATTTCCTTGCCATTATCTTGAAATTGCCCTGCAAAGTCATCTGTTATGGGGAAAAATAAGATTCTCTGTAGAGAATCCCCATTTCCCTTTTTTCTAGGCCTTTTTCCGGATCCAGGAGAGAATCCATTAAGAGTCTAGCACCTTTTTAAGTCTGATAAGAAATTTACAATCTACTCTCTCCGAAACCTGTTATTTAGAGACTTCCTCTGCACAATAAAAACTTTGGTCTCCACAACCCTTTATCTTAACCCAGACACTCCCTTCTATTGATTCCAGGTCTTTAGATAAACTCAAAAATTTTCTGTCAACCAGAAAATTTAAAAATCTACTTATAGCCTGAAAGTGCCCCTTTCCCGCCAACGCCCAACCTTGGCTTCAAGTTCTCCTGCCTTTCTCTTTCTGAAACAAACCAGTGTACATTTCAAATGTATTTGATTGATGTCTCATATCTCCCCAAAATAAAAGAAGACCTGAATTATTCATTAAAGAAGCTCAATGTCTACCTGAGAAAACTGACTCCAGAACATTTTCTAGTAAATACCCTTATATTTTAAAGATGAAGGGAAATCATTGACAAAGGCAAAACAATTATATTTGCAAATATGGTTCTACAGGCACAAATAAGTCAAGAAAAGCAGCTATTTCAAAAAACTCAAAGGAACTATGAAGTAAGAAATTATATTCAAACAAGCTGCCGTTCACATAGGAAGACTTTAGAAAAGGTTTAAACTCCGGGGTTATTGTATACATTGTCCCTTCCTCAAGAATGCAAAAAAAAAAAAAAAAATGGTTAGAAAAACTCCAAAAAGAGACTGATAGTGCGTATTGAATATATTTAATAAAATAAGAGCAAGTTTAAAAATATAATATATAAATGTTTTATGTTTTGACAAATGGTAAATAATGTATATTTTTATTTTTATTTTTTTTAGACAGAGCTCTGCTCTTGTTGTCCAGGCTGGAGTGCAGTGGCATAATCTTGGCTCACTGCAACTTATGCCTCTGGGGTTCAAGCGATACTCCTGCCCCAGCCTCCTGAGTAGCTGGGATTACAGACGAGTGCCACCATGCCTGGCTAATTTTCATGAATAATGTATATTTTTAAATGGGAAGAAAAAAGAGAGTGAAAAAAGGGTTCTTGTTGTCCAGGCCTGCTTGTTGTTCAGCCAAAAGACTGACAGCTGGTGTTTACCTTTTCCCTTCAAGGCTCAGTGGTTAGCAGCTTTATAGATAAGGGCATTCCTGATCATAAACTCAACTGCATTTACACAAAACAGCAGAGTTAGCCCATCCTTCCCTGCTTTAAGTCCTCATGTTCACTTCTCTTCCTTACTGATAAATGTCCTTTGAGGCATTTGTTTTTTTACAGACTAGGGCACATTGTCTGTGTTAAATTCCTGTTTGGGCAGATATCCTTTCCCCTCAATGATTTCTCTTAATGGCATCTGGGAACTTTGCTGTCTCTTGAATGGCAGAAGCTGCTTCTCCTGTTATCCTGACAATTTTAAAGCCAAACCACTTTCTAAAATTATTTAGTCCTTTTTTGCCGGCATTAAATTCTCCAGCTTTAGATCCGTCACCTTTGTTTTGCTTTAAGTTGTCATATAATGACTTTGCTTTTCTTGAATCATATCAGAGTTTACAGGTGTGCTTTTCTTATAGCAATCCTGTACCCCCCAAAAAGCTGCATTTTCAATATGAGATTCTTAAAAAGTATTTCACAAAGAGTTCAAGGTTTTTGCACCGGCTGGCATAGCTACGGTGATGGCTTCACAATTTTTTTTTCCTGTTCTAACAATGGTCCTTACCCTGGATTGATTTATCTTGAAATGATGGGCAACTGCAGCTGTAGAGCTCAAGAGATGGTGTTATATCAAGTAATCAGCTTTTCCTTATAATGTCATGGCTTTTCTCTGCTTTTTGAGAGCACTTACAGCATCACAAGTGGCACTTCACATGGGTCCCAGAGTGTTAGTTAAGGTTTATGGTATTGCACTAAATATGATTACAAATCCTTGAGAACCATGAAAGATCACTATATACTGCCATATACAGTTTACTGAAGAGACAAACTGGTCACACAGAGATGATCAGCATCATACAGCATTTTAAATGGATACTCAACAATGCCTAAGCTCACTGAAACAGCAACAGGAAGTGACTACAAAATTATTACACTAGTATACTGTGTACTACAGTTAACTTTATGCAGTTATGATTTAAGCTTACCTTTTTTTACATTTCTCTCAGCTGCTTATGGTGCCATGTACCACCTGTAAGTGTTTGTGTGCATATGTTTTGATAAATTGTAACTTTGAATAGATTTGTGTATATTTTATATAATAATGATTTATATACACATATGTATTAGTCTGTTTTCACACTGCTGATAAAGACATATCCGAGACTGGGAAGAAAATGAGATTTAATTAGACTTACAGTTCCACATGGCTGGGGAAGCCTCAGAATCATGGAGGTGAAAGGCACTTCTTACATGGTGGTGGCAAGAGGAAATGAGGAAGATGCAAAAGAAGAAACCCCTGATAAAATCATCAGATCTCATGAGACTTATTCATTACCATGAGAACAGTATGGGGGAACTTCCCCCATGACTCAAATTATTTCCTCAATTCTTGACTTTTGTGCACCCATGGGCTCAACACCATGTGGAAGCTGCCAAGGCTTGGGGCTTCTATCATCTCAACACAGCCTGAGCTGTACATTGGCCCGTTTCAGTCATGGCTGGAGTGGCTGGGACACAGAGCACCAAGATCCCCTGCACACAGCACAGGTACCCTGGACCCAATCAATGAAACCACTTTTTCCTCCTAGGCCTCCAGGCCAGGGATGGAAGGGGCTATGGTGAAGGTCTCTGACATGGCCTGGAGACATTTTTCCCATGGTCTTGGAGATTAACATTAGGTTCCTTGCTACTTATGCAAATTTCTGCAGCCTGCTTGAATTTCTCCTCAGAGAATGGGTTTGTCTTTTGTATTGCATAGTCAGGCTGCACATTTTTCAAATTTTGATGCTCTGTTTCCCATATAAAACTGAATACCTTTAACAGCACCCAAGTCACCTCTTGGATGCTTTGCTGCTTAGAAATTTCTTCCACCAGATACCCTAAATCATCTTTCTCAAGTTCAAACTTCCACAAATCTCTAGGGCAGGGGCAAAATGCCATCAGTCTCTTTGCTAAAACATAACAAGAGTCACCTTTACTCCAGTTCCCAACAAGTTCCTCATCTCCTCAGCCTGGACTTTATTGTTCATATCATTATCAGAATTTTTGTCAAAGCCACTCAAGAAGTCTCTAGGAAGTTTCAAACTTTCCCACATTTTCCTTTCTTCTTCAGAGCCCTCCAGACTGTTCCAGCCTCTGCTTGTTACCCAGTTCCAAAGCTGCTTCCACATTTTCGGGTATCTTTTCAGCAATGTCCCACTCTACTGGTACAAATTTACTGTATTAGTCTGTTTTCACTCTGTTGATAAACACATACTAAGATTGGGAAGAAAAAGAGGTTTAATTGGACTTACAGTTCCACAGGTCTGGGAAGGCTCAGAATCATGGTGGAGGTGAAAGGCACTTCCTACATGGTAGAAGTAAGAGAAAAAGTGAGGAAGATGCAAAAGCAGAAACCCCTGATAAAACCAGCAGATCTCATGGGACTTACTCACTACCATGAGAACAGTATGGGGGAACTGCCCCCATGACTCAAATTATTTCCTAATGGGTCCTTCCCACAACACGTGGGAATTATGAGTACATTCAGGATGAGATTTGGGTGGGGACACAGAGCCATATCAACATATATAAACACATAGAAAAATGTATACATAGATAAATTTCATTTATATATATGTATATTTTATAAATTATAAAATAGACCAGCATTAAATATATTTTATGCATTTATTATTTACCTTTGGCTTAGTTTTTCCAATATATCTAAGCTATGTGACTCATCTGTGAGTTTTTCAAACTGTAACCAATCTCCAAAAATTTTTCTAATATATTTACTGAAAAAAATTAATTATAAGTGGACCTTTGCCGTTCAAACGAGTATTATTCAAGAATCTGCTCTATGTACCACTGGTTACAATTTCCTACAGTATTCAGCACAGTAACATGCTGTACAGGTTTGTAGCTTAGGAGCAATAGGCTATAGCGTATAGTCTAGCTGGGTAGTAGGCTGCACTATCTGGTTATCTATGCTGTTTCCACAATAATGAAATCACCTAACAATGCATTTGACGCATCCTTGTCATTAAGTGACACAACACTTATATTTTTGCCCTTTATATTGAAGTATTTGGGTGGCAATTATAAACCTTCTCTCTGAAAAGTCATCTAGTGAATATACTATAGTTGTGAAATCATGCATTTAAAATCTGAAAGTCTCCTAGTACTTCATTTAAATCTTTAAGATCACATGCGTTATTTTTCTACTCACGATATCATCTTCACCTTCAAAATCTCTTTTGTTGGATATATGTTCTGTTTCTTTCTAATCTCTTTAGCTGGAGCATATTCTTATATCGGTAAATTTTTTTTCATGGGATCACTGGAACTTAGATGTGGTTGCTGGAATATTCTGAGGGACAGAATGGGTAGTAGCAAGAGATGTTGTTGTCCCCACATAGACAAAGGGTAGAAAAACAGATATGTTTTTGGCTGAATGCTGAGGCATGAATGAAACATTTGCAATTCTCTTCTTAGTGGCTAAGAAACCTAGGCACCCTCCCATGGAGAGATTTCCTCTCCCTTCTACGATCTCCACAAATTTTAACAAACTGCATTCATCTTCAATCTACCATTTTGGCATCTTTCAGGATTCCAATGCTGGTTTTCATACCATAATCAAGCCGTAGAGCAGAAAACCCTATGTAAATTCTCTCCACGTCAGGGCTGCTCAGACTCCATACAGAGAGGCAGACCGACTAGAGCTGGTATTGGAGAGTCATCATATTTCCATGACTTTCTACTCTGGATGGAGGTTTAACTCAACCAAGATGTGGTCTGACACTGTGTGAGAACATGAGTGGTTTTGTTTTGTTCTTATCTGATTTGAGTAAAGCAAGTCATTCGCCGTGGAAATTCTTTAATCTACCCATCTGACAAAGGGCTAATATCCAGAATCTACAAAGAACTAAAACAGAACTAAAACAAAGAAAAAAAACAAACAAACCCATGCAAAAGTAGGAGAAGGATATCAACAGACACTTTTCAAAAGAAGACACGTATGAAACCAACAAACACACAAAAAAATGCTCATCATCACTGGTCAATAGAGAAATGCAAATCAAAACCTCATTGAGATACCATATCATGCCAGTTAGAATGGCGATCATTAAAAAATCTGGAGACAACAGATGCTGGAGAGGATGTGGAGAAATAGGAACACTTTTACGCTGTTGGTGGGAGTGTAAATTACTTCAACCACTGTGCAAGACAGTGTGGCGATTCCTCAAGGACCTAGAAATAGAAATTCCATTTGACCCAGCAATCCCATTACAGGTATATACCCAAAGGATTATAAAAGGTCTATAAATCATTGTATTATAAAGACACATGTACACACATGTTCATTGCAGCACTGTTTACAATAGCAAAGACCTGAAACCAACCCAAATTCCCATCGATGATAGACTGGACAAAGAAAATGTGGCACACATACACCATGGAATACTATGCAGCTATGTAAAATGATGAGTTCGTGTCCTTTGCCGGGACGTGGATGAACCTAGAAACCATCATTCTCAGCAAATTGACACAAGAACAGAAAACCAAACACTGCATGTTCTCACTCATAGGTGGGTGTTGAACAATCAGAACACATGGACACAGAGAGAGAAGCATCACACACCAGGGTCCATTGAGGGGGTGCTAGGGGAGGCATAGTGGGAGGGAGGGTGGGGAGCGATAACGTGGGGAGAAATTTCAGGTATAGGTGATGGGGAGATGGAGGCAGAAAACCACCTTGCTATGAATGTACCTATGCAATAATCTTGCATGATCTGCACATGTACCCCAGAATCTGAAGTACAATAAAAAAATAGATTAATGTAAATGTTCATTTTCTAAAACGAATTGAGTTATAAAGTCTCTCAGAACAAAGATTTGCAAAAATTGATTGTTTCCATGCTTAGGTAGTCTAAATATTTCCATTTTGGAAATATTTTTAATAAGAAAAATTATCAAGGCAAAAATATCACGTAAGCCAAGAAAAATAGAGGAGTGAGGCACTTTGAAATCTTGCATCAATTTTTGAGTGCAAACAAAGTAAGTAAATTCTACCAAAATGGGATTACTACTTTCATGCTGGAATTTTTCTCCATTCAGATCAGCTTAAGTTCCATACTCATCTCTAAACAAATCTCTTGGCCGGAAGATGGCTGATTATCTATATCTTAATTCCTGTTACACCTGTGGAGCCTGAGGTGGACTCAGCCTCCCTGGAAACATACGGGGCTCTTGGGAAGAGTGAATGGAAAAGGGGCCTATGAAAGCAATCAATAGGTGTCCAGTCAAATTCCACAGGGACTGTCATAGTCACCTCTCCAGGAAAAAAGACCTGTTAACAAACCATATTCATAATCGAGAGGCATTATGAGGTAATAAATGGCTTTGCTTTAAGTAAGGGGGCATTCCTTCCTACACATCCGCATTCCTGGACAATGATTATCCATTGTTTTCCAATATGTGTGTGTTGTTCCATGTGCTACAGTTGAGCGCTATGGTTCATCAGAAACAAGTGTAACACACACACCAGTACAGGGGTGAAATGTCTTACAGAGAAACAGCACAGTATCTGTCACCAAAGATACGTATTCACTGAGGGAAATACTTCAGAGCTATGGGTAGTTGGGAGGAGAAATTGTTAGAAAGAGGAAGGAGAGGAAAGAGGACGCACATGGGCAAGTTTTTCAGGACCTTGTCCCAACCTAACTGAGCAGGCCCATCTTCTGGACTCCCTCTACCGTTTCTGTCTGATTGACACTTACCTACCTGCTGCTATCTACTGAGCTTTAATATGTCTCACTGCCCTGGTACATGTTTCCTAGGTTTGTAATGCTCTTTCACTCCTCCTTGCTTTGTGGCTTCTGACTTCTTCAAAACCCTGTTAAATTACAGTTCTTTCTGGCCCCTGCCCCAACTGACCTGAGCATGCAGAATAACCTTCCTTTTTAGGTGGCAAGAGTAGCCACTTCCTTCCTCTAGAAAGTCATGCAATAGATTTACTATTTTTCCTATGGGGAAGCTACTTATAGTCACACCCTGAGTGCCTTGCACCAAGTAGATACTAAATAACTTTATCTGGATGGTTTGGTGAATTACAGTAAGATGGCCAGGTTTCTGAAATCTTGTGTGACTACTCAAGGGAGCTGCTCCTTCAGCTCCTCATACCCAAGTGCTCATATCTAGCACCATCTATGTGGGTTTGCACCTACTTCCTTGATGTATGTCATTCCCTTTAGACTATCCGTTTCCCTTTAGACATCTCAGGAGAAAAGAGGTGATGTCTCATCTCCTACTGTATTCTGAATGTCCAACAGGGCCTAGTGTGCACTTGGTATACTTCTTGAGGGAATTGATGAATAAGCATAACTGACCCCTTCACCCACAAAGTGAGAGGCAGCACAGTGATCTTTGGAGGCAGGCTTTCTGCTTTCCAAAATAACCACTGCCACGAACTAGCTGTGTGACCTTAATTAGGCAAATCAATTAGTTTCTTATGCTTCAGTTTCCCAGGACTGCCACCTTGTACTCAAATCCTTTTGTCACTGTCTGTTATAGAGAAAAATCCATACTAAGATAAACACTATTTATTTTTACTTATGGGTCTTCTCTGTTTTTTATCCAGCTTATCCCTTTCTTAGCAATATCTTATTTTAACCTCCTACTCCGTTTCCACAAAATAGCTGAAGCAGGTGCTTACTGAGCACACAATAGGTTCCAGACACTCTTCTAAGCACTCTCATGGATTATCTCATGTTAAATCCATTACACTCTGAAGGCAAGCAGTTTATATTACAGTGATTTATACGTAAGTAGGCTAAGCACAGGGTCAGGATAATTTGCCAGAGCTTTCCCAGAAAATGCATGCTTTACTTTGGATTTAAATGCAGGCAGCCTGAGCCAGAGCCTGTGATCTCAACTACTGCACCATAGTACATGAATTCAAATTGGTGTCTTGCGCCATTATTACTGACCACATATGTATAATGAACACAAGAAGCCTCTCCACAGGCCCAGTGGGGGTCAACTTAATATACGTTAAATGGTCTTGCTCTTTAATGTGGACCTCTAAGTTCTCCAGCTCTACCCACCAACCCCTTACTTCCAGATCTCCAATGATACTCTAAATATTTTAAATTAAAATACATATTCAAAATGTAGACATAAAGAGCAATGGTGGTGAAAAAGAAGATAGAAGATAATTGAAAAGAAGAAAATAGGAACAAAGGAGAAGAAGGAGAGAAGAGAGGAGCCCAGGGAGGCAGGTAATGAAGTGGGATGAAGGGAAGGAAGAACGAAAGGAAAGAAAATCTAAAATGCAAAGTAGAAAGGAAAGGAGCTGGGAAGTTAAGGAAAAAAAAAAAAAAACTACTGAAGTAAAAGGTCTAGTTAGGGAGAATGTAAAATAGAACAGGTACTTTGGAAAGCATCTGGCAGTTCCCCAGAATCTTGAACATATGATCACTGTATCCCTCAGCAATCCCTCTGCTAGGTATTTACTGAAGAGACAGAGGAAACAAAAGCATGTCTACACAAACACTATTACAAAACTGTTCACGTGAACATTATTCATTATAGCCCCAAACTGAATATAACCTAAATAACCATCAATGGATGAATGCATAGGTAAAATATGATGGAATATTATTTGGCCATAAAAAGGAACTAACACCAAAATGGCTGAAAACATTTTGCTTAGTACAAAAAACAAGTCACAAAAGATCACATGTTGTATGATTCCATTCATATAAGGAGTACAGACCAGGTAAATCTATAGACAGATAGTAAATCAGTGAGTACCTAGGGCTGGAGAGTTTGGAGAAAAATGCTAATGAATATAGGGTTTCATTGAGGTGAGGAAATGTTCTAAAATTCATTGTAGTGATCATTATATAACTCTGTGAATGTACTAAAAACCATTGAATTGTAAATTTTAAATGGGTGAATCGTATGCTCTGCAAATTGTTTCTCAACAAAGCTTACAAAAAATGTCTTGCTCTCATCTTGGTTCAATTCTCTCTTCCTTTCTCAAAGTCTGCAACATCCTTATCCATTTGTCTGTGCCATTGTCTTCCTTCTCCGTCACAAAGATATTTGTGAAACCCAGAAGCAGTTCTATGCATACTTATTGGGGGTGGCAATTGGGAACAGGCTTAAGGAAATGTGTTGTGTGAGACATGAGCTAGACAAAGTCAGTGGAACTGACCTCCCCAGGTGACCCCAGAGGAATGCTTTAGTCCAGGATAAATACAAACCTTGAAGAGGAGAATACAGATAAGCCTGGGGAAAAGAAGGAAGATGCCAATTTAACTCCAGTCTCACACTATGTGATTGCATATGGCTTTGGGAAGGAATTGCAGAAATTCCGTGTTTTACAACAGGTTATTCTGTATTCTGCCTTTAGCTGGAGTCTTATCATTATGGTAATGGCTCATACACATAGTCTCCATCCTCACTGGAATATCCCCTGTGGAAGAGAAAAGCAGAAACAGGTTTGTTTCTCCCCAAACCAAGTCGGCAATGAACTATGAGTATTTTAAAGGAAGGGGACTTCCATAGAAGATACAACGCCATAAAGCAGCCCTGCTACCCCAAAGAAGCAACATCCTATCATGGCAGCTTCTCCCAGAGCTCTCTAATGCTAGAAAATGACACACTTGGAAGTGGAATGCAGTTCTAGAGATGGACAGCGCAGAAACCTCTTCCTCTCAGCCAGACAGGGACCAAACACGTGCTCAAAACCTGAGTTCCTGGCTCAACAGTAAACACCAGTGTAGAGTGGTGAGCAATGCCAAGTTCCTACTCTCAAGCAGCAGGTATTAGGGAATGATGGCAGTTAGAACACACCATAGTAGATGCTATGGAATGGCCATGGCAGGGAGCCTAAGGGAGTGCAGGGAGAGAGGGTCATGTGGATGAAGCGAAGGTTCAAAGAAAGCTTTCAGAGCAGGTGACACTAAGCTGAGACAAAAGTTTTATCAGCATTATACAAGTGGAGCAGACACCACCAGGACGCATTGTGAAAAAACAGTATATTTAAAGACACTAAGATTTAAGAGCCTTTAGACACTGAATAACACCAAGGTCAGGGCTCAGGTGACTCATGAAGAGATAAGTACAATGGCGAAGAACAGTCCCAGTCCATTAGTCCCCCATTACCCTTGACTCAATTTTAGAGTTTCCAACAATAGGGTGACGCCATCCAAGGCTCAGAATCTTTCTTTCTGATCTAGATTAACTCCCTGCACCCAGTATCCCGTCTTAAAGGAAGGTGGTTTGAGCCCTGAAAAAGAAAATTTCCATAATACTCCACCAGAAGCCCCTGATCACAGGACACATTTACCATGACTTAAAAAAGAATTTATTTTAATAGATACGCAGAGATCATTAGGCATTTTGCATGTTTGCATCTTACTCCAACAATTCCCATTTCTGTAAAATTCATATTCACTGTAACATACAGCCAAGGCTGCAAGAAGAAAAATTGTTAGTAGAGAAGGGAAGCATCATTGTTGCTTCCTAAAGACAGCAGAGATCTCTTGGGAACTACATCAGTGTTCTGCCCTTGGCTTGGTTCCAGGCATTAATACATCTTAGAACCACAGCCTGAGCAGGAGGAACTAGGGAAACACTTAATTCTTTCCTGGCAGGCTGGGAGACTCAACACTCTCTTCAGAACCAGACTGCACATGGCTTTCAACTTACATTTTCTTCCTTGCTGCAGGAATTACATATAAAATGGAGAGCAGAGAGCATTTCTAGGAATATCAAAGACTGGGCTGAAGCCTCAGGGGTGTGATTGAGGCAGACAGTTCTAGCTGACCAGGAGCCCCTGAAAAGTCACTCTACAAATAACCATCATTTAGGGGGTACATAAAGCTTAGAAATCAAATCAGATCTCCAGTGGAGGGCAAGGAAGGACCCAAGGGAATAAGGAGATTTAAGAAACGAGATGACCAGGGCTGCAGCCTTCTGTGTGTGGAATTGGACCTCATTCCTCAGAGAACAGTTGGAGTTCACAGAATCCAAGGGAATGGGAGAGAGGTAGGTTCTGCTTAAATATGTGCCAAGGTTAAGCCTAGGCCTATAAGTTAATCATTGCCAAACCATCTCTCAAAGATTTACCAATTTTTATGCAGAACAGAAAGAGACCCAGCTTCAGTAGTTTTTCCATTCTGCCTCAGTTGATTCTTGAAGTTGATTCTGTAAGAGAGCATGTAGCACTTGAGCTGCTTGGTGGTAGAGCATTGTCTGTGAAGACCAGCCTTCCAGACACTTTATAACACACTCAGCCAAGGATATTGACCAGTAGGGACAGAAGAGGAAGGGAAAATAACAAATTTAAACTTTCACTGCAACACTTCAAACACCTCCTCCATTATCCATTATTTCCCTCCTGCCTGCCCTAAGACATTGTTCTAGGCTGCCACAACTACAGGTGACAAGGATCACGCTCTCAAGTTAACACATTTTTGTGGACAACACACTAAGTGCCTAGCTAACTGGGGCAAGTTATGCCTGGAGTGGAACATCAGATATGAAAGAAATATTCTCTCTTCTAAAGCAATTTTCCACTTATCCAGAGAGTGGATAGAGTATAGATAAATCAAGATGAGATCACTACAGAGTCAAGCTGTGTACACCAGAGACTCCAATACAAACAGACATCCAAGGGGCATTTTCTCAACAATGTGGGGGTGAGTTACATCTTAAAAATGGTCAAATTTGGCCAGGCGTGGTGTGGTGGCTCATGCCTGTAATCCCAGCACTTTGGGAGGTCGAGATCGAGACCATTCTGGCCAACATGATGAAACCCCTTCTCTACTAAAAATACAAAAATTAGCGGGGCGTGATGGCGTGTGCCCGTAGTCCCAGCTACTTGGGAGGCTGAGGTAGGAGAATTGCTTGAACCTGGGAGGCGGAGGTTGCAGTGAGCCGAGATTGCACCACTGCACTCCAGCCTGGCGCCTGGCGACAGAAAAAGACTCTGTCCCTCCCGCCCCCAAAAAAGGTCAAATTTAAAGAATAGAAGATGGAATTTCAAGAGAAGGTTAAATCCTCTGGAGATAATAGCAGCTGGGATAGAAAATGACCCTTTGAGCCACCACAGCAGTTCCCTACTTTAATCATCTTGTTTTTGATGCCTTGATTCTCTGGGCTCAGACTGACTTGTTTCTCTTCCCCACAACTTATATTCACTATCAGACTTGAGGATATGTTATCTCTAGCCTAGCTCTTTCTCGCTTTGCTAGAAGAAAGAAGACTTAGTGACCAACAGGGTGGCCCAGGGATAGGTAAGATATTTTGCACACTAGTGCCACTCCAACGTCTCTGGGATGTGCTGGCATTCTCTGACTTCTTTATCCACATCTATTCTCCAACAGTGAAACTGTGAACTTTTTCTCCCAGCCTCCTGAAGCAGTCCATTTCCTGTGCTGATCACCCACATGAGAGTAACTAGATAACTTACACTGATAAACACCGCCCACACCTAATGTCACAGAGCATTCCTTTCCCTCCCCCGATCAGCCTCTCAGGAAGATTAACACTTCCCTGGGTACAAAAAGTCCTTTGTGGATGCAGGATGGTGACAAAGAGTGACTTCTGAGAGCACCCACACTGAGTCAGAGCTAACCTCAAAATTAAAAAAAGAGTCCCAATGTGAAGAGTACATGGCTCATGTACAAGCTTATCAAGAAATATTGGACACAGTACAGACATTTAACAGGACTTTCTGGCCTTCCAGGGCCAAGGAATAAAGGAAAAACTACCAAACACGATAAAAGTCTACTGAGATAGCAAAAGCAGTACAAGTACTAAATACATTAAATAGCAAACTAGTCATATGTGTAGAGAATGAATTCACAGAGCGTGGAAAAGAGAATAAAACTGAGACTCAATTATGAGGACCTATGTTTCAATCCTTGCCTTTTCTTCATTTAAGGCTGATTTTTACTTTGAGATATTTTAGAATAATAGGTTTTTGCTTACTTTATAAAAGACTCTGAATGCATTGTCAAAAACAGAATACAACTCTACGTCCACATGCAAAAAAAAAAAAAAAGACATAAACTTCACACTTCTTAATTAACTCAAAATGGATCGTAGACCTAAATATAAAATGAAACACTATAAAAATATTAGAAGATAACATAGAAGAAAATCTAGATGGTGTAGCGTTTGTCAATGACTTTTTATATACAACACCAAAGGCAAAATACATTAAAGAATAATTGATAAGCTGGACTCCATTAAAATTAAAAATTTTGCTCTGCAAAATACATTGTCAAGAGAATGAAAAGGTAAGCCACACACTGGGAGAATATATTTGCAAAAGACATCTGATAAAGAATTGTTATCCAAGATATAAAAAGAAGTCTTAAAAATTAGCAATAAGAAAACAACCTGATTTAAAAATGTGCCAAAGACCTTAACAGGAACCTCACCAAAGAAGATATGCAGATGGCAAAGAAGAACATGAAAAGATGCTCTACATCATATGTCACTAGGAAAATTCAAATTAAAACAGAAATGAGATATCACTACACACCTATTAGAATGACCAAAATACAGAACACTGACAACAGCAAATGCTGGTGAAGATGTGGAACAACAGGAACTCTCATTCATTGCTGGTGGGCATGGAAAATGGTACAAATGCTTTGGAAGATAGTTTGGTGATGTCTTACAAAACAAAACCTACTTTTATCATAGGATTCAATGATTGTGTTCCTCGGTATTAACCCCAAAAAGTTGAAAATGTACATCTACCCAAAAACCTACCCAGGAATATTTATAACAGCTTTATTCATGATTGCCAAAACTTGGAAACAACACAGATGTCCTTCCATAGGTGAAGGAATAAATAAACTGTGGTGGATTCAGACAATGAAATATTTACTATTCTGTACTAAAAACAAATGAACCATCAAGCTATAAGAAGACATGGAGGAAACTTAAATGCATATTATTAATTGAAAGAAGCCAATCTGAAAAGACTACATACTGTATGATGTAGGAAATCAGAACCATTGAGACAGTTAAGAGTCAAGAAGAGCGGGATGAATAGGTGAAGCAAAGGAAGAAAAGAGGAGATTGGGGAAAGGAAAACTGCACTGTATGATACTGTAATAGTGGATACACATTAGTCCAGATCCATAGAATGTACAGTGACATTCTACAATGACATAGAATGTACAGTTCAACAAGAGTGAACTGTAATAGAAACTATGGACTTTGAGTGATAATAATGTGTCAACATTATTATGTTGACATAAGTTTCTTGGTTGTGACAAATGTACCACTCTGAGCTGTTGAAAGTGGGGAGGCTGTGGTTGTGAAGGGAGAGAGGACAAATGAAAATTCTCTGTACATTCTATTTAATTTTGCCATGAATTTAAAACTGCTCTAGAAATGAAAGCATATTTTTTAAAAATATGCGTAAATGGTCCAGGAACTGACATTAGCAAGATAGCAGACTAGGAAGCTCCACACCCTCATTCACCCATGAAAACATTAAAACAACAACAGAAACTAGAGACTGGCTAGAATAATTTTACAAGAGCTCTGGAAAACAAAGATACATAGCAACCAAGTGGACACTCATTCAAGAAAAAACTACATTCAACTAGCAGAAATATTTGTGGTGTTTTCATTTGCTATTGCTATTCTCTCTTCAACATGATGACGTTGGAAGAAGCAGCCCAGTTTTCATTTTCTTCCCTCACCTGGAGAGGGCATAGCAGGGCTTCTTCTATCCTTATTTTTATGCTGGAAGGCAGCATGTCTTGGAACTAAGGCTGAAAACAGCCAAAGGTAGTGGTAGTCCCTTTTCATGATAGCTGCAAGGTGACTTTAGACCTATGGACATTTAGGGGAAGCGATTTTGGATGAAAGAATATAATATTTAAATGTCCAAGAAAAAGTTAAGGGAGACTTTTTGGGAAATGAAAACATTAAAAGCAGCTGTGTATATAAAGGAATAGAAAAAAAAAAAAAAGCACCCCAAGGAAGACACACACCCAGAAGAGATTTGAGGAGACCTTAAGTCTTCAACTCAGGTTTATACCAAGGATCAAAACATTTCCTGCTAATGAATAAATATCTTTTCTGCCCTTCTGCAAAGACCGGAGTGGCTGTCTTCTTAAATGTCCTTTTTAAAACATCACGGAGCATCAACAACAACAACAACAACAAAACCATGAAAACATGGCCCATTCAAGGGAAGAAAATAAATATCCAGAAACTGTCCCCGAAGAAACACAGACATTAAGCTTAATAGAAAGACTTTAAAACATCTGTATTAAACAGGTTCAAAGAGGTAAAGGAAAACGCAGGCAAAGAACTAAAGAAAAATGAGAAAATTATATATAAACAAAATGACAATATTAAAAATAAGAGAGAAAATATTAAAATATCCCAAAAAATTGGAGCTGAAAAAAATGTCTAAATCAAGAACTTCACTAGGAAGGACCAAAAGAAAACTAAAACATGCAGAAGAGAAACAAACTTGAAGATCAATCATTTTAAATCAGTGAGCCTGAAGAGCAAAAGAAAAAGGAATAAAGAAAAGTGAACAGAGGCTTAGAAACTTGTGAAGAATCATCAAGCAGACCAATATATGCATTATTGTAATAACAAAAGAAGAAAGGGACAAAGAGAGTACATGAAAAAATAACATCTTAAAATTTCCTAAACTTGAGAAAATACATGGGTCTGCAAATCAAAGAAGAGCAACAAACTCTAAATAGGCAAACACAAAGAGAGAACCACGCTAAGAAACATTACAATCAAACAATCAGTACAGTCATGCATTGCTTAATGATTGGGAAGCATCCTGAGAAATATATTATTAGGTAATTTCATTGCTCTGAGAAGGTCATAGAGTGTACTTACACAAACCTAGATAGATATTCTACTACACACCTACCTAGGCTATATGATATAGTCTATCGCTTCTAGGCTACAAACATGTAGACTGCATGTTACTGTGCTGAACGCTGTAGGCAATTATAAGACAATGGTAAGTATTTGTATATCTGAACATAGAAAAAATACAGTAAAAATACAATATAATACAAAAGATAAAAGATGGTATACCTGTATAGGGCATTTATAATAAATGGAGCTTATGGGACTGGAAGTTGCTCTGGGTGGCTCAGTGAGTGGTGGTGAGTGAATGTGAAGGCCTAAGACATTACTGTATACACACACACATAGGCAACACTAAATTTATTAAAAAAATATTTTTCTTTAATAATAAATTAACTTTAGCTCATGGTGCTTTTTATTAATATGAATGGATCTCTATGTCCAGAAAAACTATTCTTCAATTAACAAACTTATTTTTTTAACTTTCTGACTTTTTTTGTAATAACACTTAGCTTCAATAACATGAACTCATTGTACAGCTGTACAAAAATATTTTCCTTATATCATTATTCTCTACGATTTTTCTATTTTTAAACATTTTTGTTAAAAACTAAGGTACAGACACATACATTAGCCTAGGCCTACACAGGGTCATAACGTTCAATATCACTTTCTTCCGACTCCACATCTTATTTCACTGAAAGATCTTCATGGGCAATAGCATGCCTGGAACCACCATCTCCTGTGGTAACAATGCCTTCTTCTGAATTACCTCCTGAAGGATCTACTTGATATTCTTCTTGAAGAGGTGTCACTCTTTTCCAAAGTATTTCCATGGTGGTTTGCTTGTTTGTTTGTTTCACCATAGATTTGCTTGTAAGCAGGTACTTCATCATGAACATTCCTCTCTGTTAACAAAATCTTTCAATTTTGGGATCTATGATTTCAACTATTTATTTTTTAGCTTTTTGAGGTCTGCAATAATTTCTACTAGACCATTAACTATGGATTTTGTGGGGAGTTCTTTTTCTTCTTCTTCAGTACGTTTTATCTTGCCTTTTCTTCAGCTATTCATTTCTGTTTCAGGGCAATTATAACCTTGTGGGACCACTGTTGTATATGTGGTCCATTGTTTACCAAAATGTCATTATGCAGAATATGAATGGATCTCTATGTCCAGAAAAACTAGAGAACTTTCATTTCAACTCAAAGGGCTATAGAATTTCTTATAGGTTAAGTCCAGTGCTAATGGAATTCTCTCAGCTTTCATTTGTCTGAGAATTACTTAATTTATCCCTTAAAGAACAGTTTTTCCAGATTTAGAATTCTTGATTGAAAGTTTATTTGAAATGTCAGCATTTTAAATATAACATCTCACTGTCTTCTGGCCTGCAAGATTTCAGCTGAGAGATCTAATGATAGTCTTATTGTGGATCCATTTTATGTGATAAGTTGCTTCACTCTTGCTTTCAAGATTGTCTCTATTTTGGTTTTCAATAGTTTGATTCTTGGATTTGTAGATTCCCATGTATTTCCTCAAGTTTGGGGAGTTTCTAGCCATTACTCTTCAAATAAATTCTCAGTTATTTTTATCTCTCTTCTTTTTCTGAGATCCTTATAGTGCATATGTTGGTCATCTTGACAGTGTTCCATAAGTCCCTTAGGCTCTGGTCACTTTTCTTCTTTCTTTTTACTCCTGAGACTGAATAACTTCAAATTACCTATCTCCCTGTTTGTTGATTTTTTTTTTCCTCTTTGTCCTCTTGAGTCAGCATTTGAATCCCTCTAGTGAATTTTTCAATTCAGTTAATTTATTTTTTCAGCACTGGAATTTCTATTTGATTCTTTGTAATAATTTCTGTCTCTTTGCTGATATTGTCATTCATTCATATACTGTTTTTCTGATTTCTTTTAGTTCTTTGTCCATGTTTTCCATTAGCTCTCTGAGCATATTTAAAACAATTTTTTTTTTTTTTTTTTGAGACGGAGTTTCACTCATGTTACCCAGGCTGGAGTGCAATGGCACGATCTCGGCTCACCACAACCTCTGCCTCCTGGGTTCAGGCAATTCTCCTGCCTCAGCCTCCTGAGTAGCTGGGATTACAGGCACGCACCACCATGCCCAGCTAATTTTTTGTATTTTTAGTAGAGACGGGGTTTCACCATGTTGACCAGGATGGTCTCGATCTCTTGACCTTGTGATCCACCCGCCTCAGCCTCCCAAAGTGCTGGGATTACAGGTTTGAGCCACCGCGCCTGGCTAAAACAATTTTTTAAAAGATTTTTTTTCTAGCAAATCTAAGGCATAGGCTTTCTTATGGATGGCTTTTGGAGGTGTATTATGCTCCTTTCAATGAGCCATGTGTTTGTAGACTGAATGTTTGTGTTTCCTCCAAATTCATATGTTGAAATTCTACTGTCCAATATGACAATATTAGAAGGTGGGGCCTTTGGGAAGAAAGTAGAATCAGATAAGGTCATGAGAGTGGAGACCTCATAAATGAGGTTAGTGTCCTTGTGAGAGTCATGAGAGAATTTGCCTGCCCTCTCTGCTCTGCACCATGTGAGAATAAAATGAGAAGCCAACAGTCTGCAATCTGGAAGTGGGTCCTCATCAGAACTCAACCCTGCTTCCACCCTGATCTCAGACTTCCAGCCTCCAGAACCCTAAGAAAGAAATTTTTGTTGTTTAGAAACTACCCAGTCTGTAGTACTTGGTTGTAGCAGCCCAAACTTACTAAGACGTCATGTTTCTCTGTTTGTTTTTTGTTGTTTTGTATACACTGTAATCTTTGGTTGAAAATTGGACACTTGAGAAAGTGGACCTCCCTCCTAGTCTTTGAAGATTGGTGTGAAAGACAACTAATTGGTTGTCCTCCACACCTTGGGGTCAGCCCTGAGTGGAGGCTTATGGTATTCTCAGATATTTTGCAGATGTGCCCTGTCTGGGCATGTGTTGTGTACATTTATAAAAATTTCCCTCATATCTAAGGCTGCTTTTAAATGTCTTAATTTTCCAAAGTGTCTCATTTCAGCTTCGAAAGGGCTTGGATGGTCTATGATATTTCTCTGCCCATACTCTCTTGCCCTGAGGCAATCGTGGTTCTATAGTCCCCTGCAGTTTTCACCGCCATGACACCCACTACTGTCTTCTGCAGCTCCCACCAGCCTAAGATCAAACTGTACCACTGTTCCTTACCTTAGTTCCAAGTCAGGCAAGATAGAAACCTAGAAGTTCACAGATTCTAGAAGTTCACAGCTAGGCCAAAATGTTGCATACAAGTTTTACTCTGCTCAATTCTTCCCAAGAGAGAATCAGAAATAATTGGGCCACTTCCTCTTAATAGCCCTATGCCACACTGAGTTGGAGATGAAGCAAGGGCAATAAAAAAATACCATAAAATTTTCTATTGTTCAGAATGTGACTTTTTCTTAACTTGTGTGTTTCTTCATAATTTTAGACCTTGAACTGGTTTCCAGAGCTGCTATAAAGATAATTTAGAGCCTTGAGCAAAACACTAGGTTCACTTATGGAGAAGAGTCATTTTTATTGTATTATATATTCATAGCAAAATATTAAAATGTTATAACTTTCAATTTATTTAAATTTGTTTTAAGTCCTATTTCATCTTTCTTATAAAGTTCGTTTTTAGATACTTTTAATTCTGAATATTTTTTACTTTATATATATATATATATAAATATATAAATATATATATTATTAGCTGCAATTCATGAGTCATCCTCTTCCTCTCCAGTTTTTATAGCTCTGATTTATTTCTCCTGTGTATTTGCTTCGTTTGTAATGTTAGATAACAATGGTTAGTAGCTTTAGACATTATTTTAATAGAAGGTATTTTGCTTAATGTTTAATTATCCTAGGATAATTTCCAACTCTTTTTAAATAGCCTTCTCAATTTTATTTACTAATATGTGATTTAATTTTTTTCATGTTTTAAAGGGGATGGACGTTATTTTCCTTTATGCTCCTTTGTCAAATAAATTGGACAACTTGCCATATTTACTAGTCATATAAAAGGAGCTGACAAGCCTTTTCTGTAAAGGGCAGAAGGCAAAGAGGCAAAATTGAAGCAAAATACCAAATTTGGAAATATCTTATAGGTATACATATAATTAATTTCCACAAATTTTGTATTAATTAAATTCAAAATATAATACACTCTGAGTATAAGTTTTGTCATAAAACTCTGCTACTAAGAAGAATAAAATTCTTTTGGGGGATAACATTTTACTTGTTTGAGGTTCAAAATTAGTATTCCCTATCATTCTAATTGATTGTAAATGTTCATCTGTCATGCTAATCTTTTATAATAAGATTTTATTTTGTTTTTTAAAATATCTTTCACTCAAGTGTATGCTGCCAAATGCTGATATTAATCCAAAACCATATGATTTTAATTGAGATATTTATTGTTTGCAAGGCATTTATAGATTCTTCTGTATATTTACTTTTTAGCATGATACTGCACTGCAGATTAATGAACTCCCACTGCTGTTTACTCAGTTAATCTCAAGGGGCTCCCCAGGCAGCCAAGAGGTTTGGGGGAGGGGTGACCTCTTTCCAGCATCGTGGCTTCTGGCAAGAGACTATTACAAGATTATGCAAAATTTGTAAATGAGGAGTATGTTGCCAATATAAACCAAAAATTACTAAAATTTTATGATGTCCTTAATGAGTATGTCCAAAAAGTCTCATAGGAGGAGAATGACATCACTGTAATGCCATACCTGCCCTCGTGGGGAAACGTGGCTGTAGTTAAGATTTTTCTGCAAAGCTAGTGAAGTGCCCTATGGGTAGCCTGGAAAAAAATGTATTGCAACTGCAGCTGAGAGGCTGTTGAAAAAGGATGGAGCAAAGAAAATATAGTAACCAAATATATAAGTAACAAGATATTTACCTGTTTCTGTACACAGTCAGTAATTTTAATATTATTATATATTGGGCATGGGGTACTTAACGGATGGAGCCAGCATTAAGATGGTAGTAATCCATCATGAGGCATTTTTTTCTTTGTTTTTCCCTAGGTTTAAAAGCAGGCAAAACTAAACTGTCAAATGCAGAACCACTGGGGATCTGGGGATAATCACCAATCATTTCCTTCCTACCTTCCTTCCTTCCTTCCTTCCTTCCTTCCTTCCTTCCTTCCTCCCTTCTTCCCTCCCTCCCTCCCTGCCTCCTTTCTTCTTCTTTCTTCTTTCTTTTTTCTTTTTCTCTCCCTTTCCTTCATTTCTTCTTTCTTTTCCTTTCTCTCTCTCTCTCTCTTTCTTTCTCTCTCTTTCTTACTTTTGAATGACTTACATTTGTAGGCAAGTAAGACCTCCTGCTTTTTGCCTCCTGTCTGCTCTCTGTGGGTTTATTGTTCTTTTGGCTGTTTACTTGATAACATCCTGCTGGTCCCAAGTGGCCTGTCCATATGCTGCAGCCTTCCTCTCTAGGGAGCCTAATGACACCTGAGTTATCTGGGTCCATTTCCAGGAGTGTGACAATGGCCTCCCCAGTGTTTTTGAGGCTTTGGGCTGTGAGCACGATGCCCTTGGCATGCCGGTAAGCAGCAGTGCTCAGTGAAGGCCCCCGGGCATGACCTAGACATTTTACTTTCTTGAATCAATTGCATAAGTTCCTCGGGAGTCTAAGGTGGGGCAAGGATTAAGTGTTCTTTCCCCACTTTTCTTTCATCAAGCATTTTGTCACTGGTATCCATGGGCATGATCCTTTGTACCCCACTAGGTTGGGGAATGAACTGTGACAGCAGAAGGGAAGCAGCACTACAGTTGTCCACATCCAGAGCAACACCTTGTCAGGTACCAGGGTTTCTTAGGCGGATGTCTTCACATTGGCTCCACGTGTGGTTCTCAGCTCACAGGTGCCTCTGAAGAGCACTCGGCCTCTACTCAACAGAGCATGGTAAAATGCACAGAAAAGTAGAAGGTAAGTTTGCCCCACCGCTTGTCAGTTTTGCCCTGCCCACTGATCAAGCCTGCCTCTTGGCACTTGGAGGGGAGCAACGCATTGCTCCCTTCAGAGAAGACTTTTATAAAGTTAGTCAGTCAGCAAATGGGTGCCCCAGGAGTCCATCTTCCTGCAATCTAGACAAGTAAGAGCTGAGAGCAGAACTCAGAGAAAACTCAGCTTTGAGGTCTTAATTTAGGATGGAAATCTACCACCCGACAAAGCAGTAACACCAAGCTCAAATGTGTGCCAGCAGGTGGCAGCACCTTCTCAGGAAGCAGCTCCCAGCTGCTGAAACCAGTTTGTAAACCAAGAGCAGACCCAGTGGCATATCATTCCATTCCATTCCATGTTTGGCAAATCCAGGCCAAGCAACCCTACTCACTGTGCCGATTGTTTTAAATTGTAAGTTTTGCCATTATTCAGGAAAGTTGAGGCCAAAACATTAGAAGATTATTTTACTATATGTAAAACTGGGCCTCATTCCTCAGAGAGTAGTTGGAGCTCCTAGAACCCAAACAACTGGGGGAAATACAGGCTCTGCTTTAACACAGGCCAGCATTAAACCCAGGCTGATTCATTAATCATCATCAAACCACTTTCCAGTGATTTGCGAATTTCTATCCACAGCAGAAAGAGACTCAACTTCAGCAAGTTTTTTATTCTCCCTTGGCTAATTCCCAAAACAGATTCTGTTAGAGACCAGATAGCACCTTAGCTGGCAGGTGGTGGAGCACTGACTGCTAAGATCAGCCTCCCAACCATTTTACAATGCACTCAGCCAAGGGACAAGACAGCCAGTGGCAGATCTCAATCTGAGCCATTTACTTGTGTCAATACTAGGATCCCTCCTCCATTGTCCATACCTTCTCTGCCTCTTCTCACCCTTCATTGCGCTAGGCTGCTACGGCTGTAAGTGAACTAAAAATAATCTCACCATCAGCAAATTTTTGTGCAAAGCACACTGCACTATCCACCTCACTGGCACACGGTAAGACTGGATGTGTAAAAAGAGATAAGAAAGAAATATTCCCTTCTCTATCAACTCTGTTACTAATAGGAGGGAAAAATGATCATAAGGAATACAATGGGAATGTCACCACAGAATCAAGATGTGTACACAAGGGACTCCTACATGCACAGGCAGAGAGAAGGGAGGCTTTCTCAGTGTGATGGAACAAACTGGGCCTGGAATATGGTTAATAAAAAAAAAAAAAAAAAAAAAAAAAAAAAAACAGCATTTGAATGGGAGTCAGACTTCACTGAAGAATAAAGAAGGATGAGATTCTGCCAGATGTGATAAGAGATGTACCTTGAAGCTAGAGCAGCAGTTCCCTTACAATTTATAACCTTTGTTAATTGAAACCATGGCACAAAATTCAAACTTGCTACTTCTTCAGAGGTCCCGACAGATAATAGAGGCCTGGATAGTGGCCTCACCCAGTCATAGAATCCTACCAGTGTGCCCTGTCCAATCAAAGAACAACAACAATGGGCCCCATCTGACCATAGGCCCTGTGGACAATGGCAGCCCATCATTTTCTAGATGACCTATAGTGTATTCACTGTCTTTGCCAAGAAACTGTCTCTTCTTCAGATTTGGTCTCATTAGAAAACAAGCAGCCAGGTCAGCAAGGAGCTAAAACAAATGAGATAAAAAATGCAAATCAGGGAGTACAGATGGCTCTCCGGATCATGGAAAAGAAGTGCAGAGGCAGAAAAGGGAAGAACAGAGTTTGTTGGCACTGACAAAAGAACAGGTGGTGAAGGAGAGGAAAACCTGCCCTAAAGTAACAAGAAAATCTTCCAGGGAGGTTGGAGGACATAGCAGTCTGCAGCACACATTGGAAGCCCACGTTGGAAGGTACAGAGCTAGATAATGTCTCAGACCTGAATTCCCCAGGATGTGGGCAGAAAAAGAGGACTAGCCCAGTAAGCTTGCAAATAATTTGCAATTAGATCCCTTGACCTTCCTGCTATCGGCCATTTTTAAATTTTGGGCAGGCGCATCACACGGTGGTTGAGGCTGAGAGGCTACACATTGGGGCCCAGCCCTCAGCTGAGTGGACTAGGACCCATCTTGGTTAGATTAGGGTCTGAAATCCTGATCAAGGATGTCAAGAGCCTAGCAACGTGCCCAGCAGTTAGCATGAGCTGAATAAATATTAGTACTCTCCTCCACCCCGTACTTTGATACTCAAGGCTCAGAAAAAGCCTTCCCTCTCCACCTTCAGCCCTGTCAAACTCCCTTTGTCTCTGTGGACACAATCAGCACCTGATGGTCTGTTGTCCTGATTAATGAAGTCGAAATATTTTACCTTGAAATCGATTTCTTTGACATGTTTTGAGATGGCGGTCAAAGAACCCACAAAAAAAGCAGCCCTGGAAAGCTGTGTTTTACGGGAGAGGTTTACACTCATAGAAAATCTGCATTGCTGCAGCCAGGCCTTTGCTTGTCTGGATCCAGGAAAGATTAACTAAGAGTCTGACACCTTCACAGGTCTGAAAGAAACATTCGCCATTTATCATCTCTAAAGGCTGCTACCTGTGAGGCTTCATCTACAAAACAAGACCACCTTTTCTGGACAGGTCTCCCTTGCTCCCCCTCGCATCGCTTATTTTGCCACCATAATGTATTTTGCCATGATCCAAGCCCCCATTCTTTCTGTAACCTCAAGGCGGTACATAAGCTTCCACATGCCACTGGGGAGCTGGGCAGTCATTCCTATGTTTCCTGTGTACACATCAATAATAGATTTGTATGCCTTTTCTCTAATTAATTTGCCTTCTGTGAGTTTATTTTTCGTGTCCTTCTTAGGGTGAAGGAGAAGGCTTCCCTTCACCCCTACACTGCTCTGCAAACCTCTTGTTCTGTTATGGCGCACCTGCTGCCCCCAGCTGTATAGCAGGCCCTTTGAACATAGCAAGAATCTACCTTCAAAAGATCTATCACAGAATTAAAAGGATTGGGAACTTAATAGCATTTGTTAGAGTGGCAGTGGTGGAAATAACTCTTCCCTGGTCTCCAGAGAAGTCCCTGGCCCTACCTGTAAAAATTTCAACCCACAGTTTGGGAATTTCCAGCTCCATGTGACTAAAGACACAGAATTATAACTGTCTGCAGGAAAGTCTATACGGTTACCACAAAGCCTGACTCGGTCCTCAAAAACATGCATCCTTAGGGTTCCTTCAGTACCATAGGGTTTGAAAGGAGAAAGTTCCCTGCACGGTAGATATTTAGAGGGTTCCTAAATCAGGCATTCCTAGGAGGTCAAACACAGTCTCCCCAGGAAGATCTGAGAGGGTAAACCCCATAGTTGGCCAGAAGGCCACAAGGCACATCCCTCTCTTTTATAGAATGCCCCATGACAAAGAATCACAGAAGAAATGCTGAGAAGGTCAGGTGTCCAATGGCTTTGGGTACATTTTGAGGATAGGAGAGAACAGTATCTTCTAGCAAAAGACATGAGGGGGTTGTGTAGACAGGCAGAAGGTACATGGTTCAGAACAAACTCTTCAGCTACCTTGAAATGAATGAGAAGCACACACGTTAATGACCCTGAGTGATTCCAGAAAAGTGAGTCTGTAAGAGGAAAATTCCTCCACCTGATGAAGAGCATCTAGGAAAACCTTGCAGCTAAAATCAAACTCCATGGCAAAAAACTAAAATTGTTATCCTAAGATCAGGAAGAAAACAAGGATGCTCATTCTCATTACTTTTATTCAGCATCATGCTGGAGGTTCTAGCTAGGGCAATAGGCAAGAAAAAGTAAAAGCACCTAGACTGGAAAGAAAGAAGTAAAACTACCTCTTTTGCAGTTGACAAGGCATTAGACCTAGAAAATCCTAAGGAACCCACAAAAAAACAAGTAGAGCTGTTAAAGTCAGCAAGTTTGCAGGATGCAAAATTAACTTGCAATAATTAATTAAATTTCTATCTACTAATATAGCAATATGAAAATTAAGAAAAAAATTATTTTTACAAGATATGCCAAAAGAAGTGCAAGACTTATAACTGAAAACTACAGAATATTGTTGGAAGAAATTAAAGAAGACCTAAATTAGTGGAAAGACATTCTGTGCCCAAAGGTTGAAAGATTTGATTCTGTTCGTAAGGCAAAACTCTCCAAACTGATCAACAGATATAATGCAGCAGCTATAAAAATTCCAGGTAGCTTTCTGCAGAAATTCACAAGCTGTTTCTAAAATTTATATGGAAATGAAAGAGACCTAGAATAGTCAAAACAATCTTGAAAAAGAAAAAATACAGTAAATGACAACAATTTTTTATTTCAAAATTTACTATAAATCCATAATAATCAGAACTTGGAGGTATTAACGTAAAAATAAATATACAGTCCAGTGGAATAAAATTCAGAGTCCAGATAAACTCTCACATGTATCTTCAATTAATTTTTGACAAAGACTTCAAGACAACAAAATGAGAGAAGCATAATCTTTTCAGTAAATGGTGCTGTAACTACTGGATATTTACAAAAGAATAAAGTTAGTCACGTGTCTCAAACTATACACAAAAACGAACTCCAAATGGATCTAAAGACCTAAGTGTATAAGTTAGACTATAAAACTATTAGAAAAAAGCACTGGCACAAATATCTGCGGCTTGGGATTAGGCAATGTTTTCTTACATATGATACTCAAAACGCAAGCCACCAAAACAAAGAAGAAAAATTAAAATTCAGCAAAATTTAAAATGTTTGTGCTTCAGTGGACACTATCAAGAAAGTAAAAGGAAAAGCCTCAGAATGAGACAACGTATTTGTAAATCATATATCTGATAATGCATAAATGTATAGTAAACATATATATACATTAAAATTGCTCTAATATATAAGAAATGCTTATAACTAAATAATAAATTTATAAATAATTGAATTTTTAAAAATAGGCAAAGAATTTGAATAGGCATTTCCCCAAAGGAAATTTATAAATGACCAATAAGCACATGAAAAGATGTTGAAGATCATTACTCATTAGGGAAATGCAAATCAAAACCACAATAAAATACCATGTCATGTCCACTTTTTTGTAATAAAAAAGATGGACAATGTAAAGTTTTGGTGGAGACATAGAGAAATTCGAACCCTCATGCATCGCTGGTTGGAGTATAAAATGGCGCAGCCACCATGGGTAACAGTTTGAAAATGCTTCAGAAAGTTAAACAAGAAGCTGGTGGCAGATGCCTGGGATCCCAGCTACTCAGCAGGCTAAGGCAGAAGGATTGCTTGAGCTCAGGAGTGCAATTCCAGCCTGAGCAACATAGCAAAACCCCATCTCTAAAAAACAAACAAAATTTTTAAGAAATGTAAAAAATTAAACAAGGTAAGCTACCTTGCGACGTAACAATTCCACTCTAAGGTATATACCTAAAAGAACTGAAAACTGAAAAGCTCGCTCAAAAACCTGCATGTGAGTGAGTGTTCATGCTAGCATTATTCATAATAGTCAAAAAGTGGAAACAACTTAAATTTCGATAAACTTACGAATGGATAAACAAAATGTGGTATGCTCATACATTGGAACTCTACTCAGCACTAGAAAGAAATGATGTGCTGGAACATGCTACAACATGGTCAGACATTGAAAACAGATGTGAAGTAAAAGATGCCAGATACAATAGGCCACATATTGTGTGCTTTAATTTGTATGTAATGTCCAGAATAGAATAGGCAAATCCATAGAAAAGGGAAGTAGATTGGTGAGTGCCAAGGACTGGGGTAGGCTGATATGGGGAGTGACGGCTCATGGATGCAGGATTTCTTTTAGTGGTGATAAAGATGTCCTGGAATTAGACATTGGTGATGATGTAACACCTCATGCGTATACTAAAAACATTGAGTTCTACACTTCAAAAGGGTACATTTTATGGCATGTAAAGTATATGTCAATTGAAGAAATAAAAAATAAAGCATATTAGAGGTGTCCAGGGAGGGAAAGGGGATAGGGGTTTTCAGGGGGTTGATGAAAATATTATATAATTAGGAGTAATCGTTTCTCAACTGTGAATATCCAAAAAAAAAAAAAATACTGAATTGTACATCATAAAAGAGTGCATTTTATGCAATGTCAATTATATCTCAATAAAAAAGAAAGAATGAAAGAAAAGAGGGAAAAGAGAGAGATGTCAGGACAGGAGCAGAGAGAAAAGCGAGCCTAGGGTTTAAGTTGCATCAGAGGAATGAGGAAAAAAGATTGAGGGAAAGGAAAAGGTGTCTTTTCATGTAGGAGAGCCTGTGTCCCTGCTTCCAGGCGAGTGGCTGAAGTGAGAGGAGGCTGTGTCTGTTCTCCTGACCGCCTTCATGAGCAGCGCCTTTGCCCGTAGCTGTCTTTCCACAAAGAGAGAAGTTCGGCATCGACATGCGACATGACACTCGAGAGCAGGGGTCAGAAAGCAGAGTACCGGCTACAGCTTTGCTTCGCTGCCAGGGGCACAGCGCCACTCTCCTTGTATGTGAGTGGCCATCTGTGGGCTTCTAGGGTGCCTCACATGTGTGTCTCCTCCAGCAGCTCATGGAATAGGAAAGGATTTTCATATCTGCTTTTCCAGTGGGGAGCTTATGGCTTTGAAATGTTAAGCAACTAGAGTTACACTGCCTATCAGTCACAACACTAAGACTCCAACACAGGGCTGACCCTCATTCCAAGTCATAAGAAATGGCTGCGAGGGCAGGAGCCAGCTCAGCATCCTTTAAACCAGGGTTTTTTGTTTTTGTTTTTTTTTTAAGGGAGGAATGTTCAGATTACATCCCTCCTCTGTCCCAGGCCCAGAATTCTCCAAGGGCAACAGCAAGCCAGAGTGCCAATCGGAGATACAGCAGCCTCTTCCCATCATCTCCCAGCTGCCAATGGGTGCAAGCAGACTTCTGTTAAATGCAAAGTAGAGGAAATGGAAGTGGATGATTTCTATGATGGAATCAAATGGCTCTGTAATGAAGATAATGTTTCTTTTGGGGATCCCTCCATTGAGTCACTCCCCGCTATTCCACGACAGCTTCCACAGCCCCGCACACCCACCTAAGCTCATGCTCACCTGACCCTTCAGCTGTCCACACCCACATCCAACAGAGGTCGGGAGTTTGAGACCAGCCTGACCAATGTGGAGAAATCCCGTCTCTACTAAAAATACAAAATTAGCCAGGCATGGTGGTGCATGCCTGTAACCCCAGCAGCTATCAGGAGGCTGAGGCAGGAGAATCGCCTGAACCCGGGAGGCAGAGATTGCAGTGAGCCAAGATAGCACCATTGCACTCCTGCCTGGGCAACAAAAGCAAGACTCCATCTCAAAAAATAAATAAATGAATAAAAATCCCCTAGGCAAATTTGCTTCAAAATAACCAAAGGGGGAGTTTGCAGCAACAAGAGGGGGAAGGCGATGAAATAAGATTGGTCCTGTCTGCATCCTTGTTGAAGCTGTGTGATGGGTATGTGCGGGTACTCTCAACTTTTGTATATGTTTGAAACTTTCTTATTGAAAAATTTGAGGATGGAGGGCAGAAAAAAATCCGTATTTAACAAACCTAGATGATGAATGCCTTATTTAAAAGGCTTCAGGGGAGGCAGAGAAGTCTTCTCTAATAAGTGTGCACATTAGGGCTTAGATAGTAGCTTAACTGCTCCCTATGATACAAGTATTCTACACCCAGGGCTGGCTACCTGAGCAGGCACACAGGTCCACACTCAAAGGGCTCTGCTTTCATGCTGTGCTCCCAATCTCTGGAAATAGAAATTCTTCATCACTTTCTAACAAAGGTGCCTCGTTTTTGCTTTGCTGGGTCCCACAAGTGCTGTCTCCAGTCCTGCCTAGACCTCGTTTTCCAGTCCCCTCACGAGTATCACTGTCTGGTGTTAGAAAGCTTTGGCCTCTGCAACCAGGAAGTTTCCCTTTAGGAAGAGCTGGGGCACCCCTAGGTCCAGGCTGCTGACAGTTCCTCCCCTTCTTGCACTCTTCCCTGCTTGATGAATACATTCCCAGGTAGGTTTCTTTGTGCTCTGATTTTTAGTAGATGGGAAGACAAGCATGAAGAACTGCAACCTATGGCCTGGAGCACGGGCAGCCTCTGCATTTGCCTCTGAGTCAGGACGCTGGTACCTGACAGTGACTCCCTGAGATGCACTCGCAAGCATGCCGCTTGTGTACAGCTGGTGCACAGAGCTGACCACTGGCAGGGTCCTTATCAGGGTGTCCCTGGCTGTTCTTCCATGGGAAGAATCACAGAATCTGTTTTATCACATGTCAAATCCGCAGTGACTTGGTGGAGCAAGCGAAAACCCCCGCTGTCTTTTTCCCTAGCAGTGTTTCTGTCTCCGGGTGTTTGCCAGATGCAGAGGGCAGGGTGGGTGGCAGTGCAGCTTCCACATATGCAGAGAGCTGCTTCTGCCTCTCAGGGCAATCCTGCGGCACAGGCACTGGCAGTGAAGCCTTTCAGGACGTCGCCTCTGGCTCCTCTTGATGGCTCTGCAGCTTCTTCTGTGGGATTTAGCTTCGTCCATTTTTTAGCTTCTGTGTTCTTGGATGTAATCACAGCTTCTTCACTCTCTGCGCTGCATTCCGGCACTCATGCCTGCGTGGGTGCGGCTTCCTAGAGTAGAGTCACCACCACTTTACTCTCCTGCTCAAAACACGTTCCTGGTCCACCTGATGAAACAGCAACGCTTTGGCGAGGCATTCAAGAGTCTTCCCAAATGGGCCTCACCTCATACCCAGTCCTCCAGGCTTACACTCCAGCATTAGCTCATCCCCAACTTGTGCAACTGATGATCTCCCCAGACGTTGCCAAATGTGCCCTGGAGGGGAATTCACCCCCAGCTGAGAGCCACTGCGATGACCCCGCCCCCATGATAATTTTACATAAAATATTTGATACTCTTGTCTCCTCCCTCTGCCTCCAATATTTCCTGTTTCCATTTTAACCTCCTTTATAATGCTGACTCCTATCCTGCCTTATATTAACATTATTTGTGAACAGCCTTTCCCTTTTCGTCCCTTTACATCACCTTTCTGTCTTTGGGGGACTACAAGCCGTGATTGAAAAAGAAATCGAAGCAAGAATATGTCTTAGGCTCTGAAGTCAGCTGTCTGTGTATTAGAATCTCAGATCTATCACTTACTGACTGCATGGTCCTGGAGAGGATGCTGAATCTGTCTTTGCTCATTAAAAGGTGATAAAATGTTAAGGTGAAGATGAAGAAATTGGGTCAGTTTAGCACAGTACTGTATCTGGCAGAAGTTGCTGCCTGAACAGGGTTTGAGCAGCCGAGGCCTCCACATGCTCTGGGAAGATGGCACTCGCTCCTGTGCCCTGAGACCTGTCGTTGTGAGGGCCAGGTGTGTGCTGAGGTCAGTGTAGGGAGTGGTGGGAGAAGGCTTGCAGTGAGGAGCTGGCCTCAAGCCTCTGAGAGAGACGGCCACAGAGCTCATAGACTCCTCCTCCCTGCCAGCCACCATCCTGGCCATTCTCCCTGGAGCTGTAGCCCTGGAATGTGTTCAACACACATTATTACCCATCATGGAGCATGATGCACTTGTGAGCATGATGGGATGGGAAGTCAACATACATGGATTACATCATGTGTAGTTTCTCAGAACCTCCTCTCTGTAAAATAGGGATAACATATGCCAGGCAGTATCACCGATGTAAAGGGTAAACTATAAAGTGCCACGTGAACAACCAGTAAATTAAATAGGCATAGTTTCAGCAAAACTGAAACCCTCAAGGGAAAGAAAATCATACTCAGTGGTGACTCTCTGGGAATGCCTGCCTCGTGCCAGGAACTGTGCGGAGTGTGTTCACCTACATGGCCTCATTTCATCCTCAGAAGCCTGAAACATGGAAATGGTATTATCTTGATTCTACAAATGAGGTCACTGAGGCTCAGAGAGGATGCATCTCTTTCCAAGGTCACACAGCCAGAAATATGCAGAGCAGGTTCCAGTTCAAGTCTGCATGGTGGCCTTTCCTTGGTGGCACCGTGCCAGTGCAGCCACATCGGGGGGGGGGCAGAGCTGGAACATGTGGGGGGATGCACACAAGACAAAACTGATGCTCTTTCTGTTCTTCTCCTCCCTCTCTGTTTGCTCTGGCTCCAAGTCAGCACCAACTTGAGAGGCCTCCTGGTGCCCATGTGGGTTTCACTGACCTACAGGAAGGGATTTTTTTTAATGCAGAATGGACCAGTGGTCTGGACCTGCAGAGGTCAGAAGGGATTCCTGCTGAATAAGCTGTGAGAGGCTAATGGGATTGGAGCTCCTCAATGAAGCTTGTCCAGATTTCTCAGAGTTTCAGGTGGTTAAGTAATAGCACACATGCGTGGACTGCTGCTTATTGAGAAATTTGGCCATCCTTCCCCAATCTCCCATCTGCTCTACTCAACACCCACACCCACCCTCCACAGCTATCCAATCAGCCCGTTCTTCTGGAATTTATCTCCATTAAATAATCAGTTTATGTTACTATTTCTGACTCGTCCATCTTACACATTATCTATGACTTCTCATGATGAAAGATGAGGATTTCCCTCCCTTACACACACCCCCGACCCTCACTCCTCACTCTCAGTAGAGTTGGTTCACAATGCAGGATAAGTCAATGCTTATCCTTTCAGACATCTATTTCATGTCTAAGATACGTCAGACTCTGGAGATAGAGTAGTGAACACATGGAGAAACTTCTTACAGATGACAAATAAACTAGTATAAAATATACTGTCACGTACTGAGAAAAACAATGAGGAAATGTAAAGGTGCCTATGACAACAGATAGTGACAGGCGATGCCTTTTTAGAGGGTTTCTGTGGTGGAGATATTTGAGTAGAGAACCAAATTAAGGAAATGATGGAGGGAGGGAGGCATGAAGGTATCTGATGTTAAAACAAGTTTTCAGGACAGCGGCTAAAGACATTAAGGAAGACTAGATTCAGGGGGAACTATCACCATAGGTCCAGGGACCATTGCATTGAGACCTTGTAGTGGGAAGAGACTGGGTGAAATCCAAACACAAGAAGGACAAGTGGGGAGATATAGCCAAGGAGCAGGGTAGGGGTCAGTGGATGGGATTTCACCCTGTGGAGGCATCAGAGGCAGGGCAGATCCTTGCTAGACAACCGAACAGACTGCTTGCTGAAGGCAGGCCAAGGTGACAAGATATCCTAATGACTAGATACCAAGGTTTGGGATTTTCACTGAAATGATCTTAAAAAAATTGTTATTCAATGTGGATTTTACAGGGAGAAGGAGGTCAGCCCAGAGTCAGATGCAGTGGAGCAGAGGGCTCAAAGGAACCTAATTTAAGTCAGGTCAGGAAGAGCCTTTGTAACTGTGAGAAAAGGACTCCAGCAGAAAGAGCAGTAAAAGTAAAGGCCTTGAGATGGGGACTAGGTTGCTCTTAGCTTAGAGGATTCCCACTCAACATCTTCCCAACCTGTTTGAACTGTGTAATTAAAAACTCACCAATTAGGAGGGTCTTCACAAATTTTGTGGAATACGCATATTATGAAGAAACTATACACAAATTTTATTTTTATTTTTTACAGAAAAAAACTCCTACTAAATTTCTGTAATGTGTCTGCACAAACTCTAGTTTAAGGCACTGAGAAGGATGAGTCATTAGTTTCAGAAGAGCCTGAGCGCAACAATGAGTTCCACTGCAATTCAACATCAGATTTATGGAGAACCTTGAGAGAAACAATGGTGAAATCATTGATTATTTATGAAAAGCTAATGGGGAAAATGGCCTTAAAAATCAGCAGCTGACAAAAGGATAATTCATTTTAAGAAGAAACAAAATGACATAAAGAAGAAGCTTGTAGTAGCAGAGCATTCATACCAATTTGTGAGGGAAAAATTCATCCTGTGTGTGCCTAATTAAAAAAACAACTAATGAAAAAAAAAAAAAAACACCTAATGATTAACAACACAGAAAATAGCCCAAAAAATCCCACACATCTCAATGCATTCAGCTTACACAATTCTGACTTAAAAAATTGAAATTGAACACACTTTCTACTCAGTGGGTGACAAAACCCTTGTGCCCTGATCAGCTGCAGACAAGAGCAGAGGGTTCAATGGAAATTTTAAACACATGGGATCAAGATCCTGAGGGATGCCTTTGAAGAATTGTAACAGGAGATGGATCATGACTTTCCCAGTACAA
>NW_022436956.1:9637396-9654613 GCF_009761245.1 Sapajus apella
TTGTACTGGGAAAGTCATGATCCATCTCCTGTTACAATTCTTCAAAGACATCCCTCAGGATCTTGATCCCATGTGTTTAAAATTTCCATTGAACCCTCTGCTCTTGTCTGCAGCTGATCAGGCACAAGGGTTTTGTCACCCATTGAGTAGATAGCTTGTTCAATTTTAATTTTTCAGTCAGAATTGTCTAAGCTGAATGAATTGAGATGTGTGTGTGTGTGTGTGTGTGTGTGTGTGTGTGTGTGTGTGTGTGTGTGTTTTCTGTGTTGTTAATCATTAGTTGTTTTTTGAATTAGGCACACACATGATGAATTTTTCCCTCACAAATAGGTATGAATGCTCTGCTACTACAAGCTTCTTTGTTCCTTCTTAAAATGAGTTATCCATTTGTTAACTGCTGATTTTTTAAGGGCATTTTCCCCATTAACTTTTCGGAATCAATGATTTCACCATTTTCCCTCTAAAGGTTCTCCATAATTTTGATGTTGAATTGCAGTGGAACTCATTGTTGCTGTGATCAGGATCTTTTCAAACTAATGTCTCATCTTTCTTAGATCCTTAAACTAGAGCTTGTACAGACACATTACAACAATTAAGTAGGAGTTTATTTCTGTTAAAAAATAAAAATTTGTGTACAGTTTCTTCATAATATGCATATTCCACAAACTTGGTGAAGACCCTCCTAACTGGTGGGTTTTTATTTTTATTATACTTTTAGTTCTGGCATACATGTGCAGAACATGCAGGTTTGTTACATAGGTACACATGTGCCATGGTGGTTTGCTGCATCCATCCCCCCATTATCAACATTAGATATTTCTCCTAATGTTATCCCTACCCTAACCCCCACTCCCTGCTATCCCTCTCCTAGCCCCCTACTCCTGATAGGCCCTGGTGTGTGATGTTCCCCTCCCTGTGTCCATGTGTTTTCATTGTTCGACACCCACTGATGAATGAGAACACGTGGTGTTTGGTTTTCTGTTCTTGCGTCAGTTTGCTGAGAATGATGGTTTCCAGCTTCTTCCATGTCCCTGCAAAGGACATGACCTTATCCTTTTTTAATGGCTGCATAGTATTCCATGGTGTATATGGGCCACATTTTTTTTATTCAGTCTATTATTGATGGGCATTTGGGTTGGTTCCAAGTTTTGGCTATTGTAAACAGTGCTGCAATGAACATACATGTGCCTGTTTCTTAATTATAGAATGATTAATAATCCTTTGGGTATATACCCAGTAATGGGATTGCTAGGTCAAATGGTATTTCTATTTCTAGATCCTCCACACTGTCTTCCACAATGGTTGAACTAATTTACACTTCCACCAACAGTGTAAAAGTGGTTCCTATTTCTCCACATCTTCTCCAACATCTGTTATCTCCTGATTTTGTAATGGTTGCCATTTTAACTGGTGTGAGATGGTATCTCAATGTGGTTTTGAATTGCATTTGTCTAATGACCAGTGATGATGAGTTGTTTTCATACGTTTGTTGGCTGCATAAATGTCTTCTTTTGAAAAGTGTCTGTTCATATCCTTTGCCCACTTTTTGATAGGTTGTTTTTTTCTTGTATTTTTGTTTAAGTTCTCTGTAGATTCTGGATATTAGCTCTTTGTCACACGAGTAGGCTGCAAAAAAATTTTCCCATTCTGTTGGTTGCCAGTTTACTCTAATGATTGTTTCTTTTGCTGTGCAGATGCTCTTAAGTTTAATTAGATCTCATTTGTCTATTTGGCTTTTGCTGCCATTGCTTTTGGTGTTTTAGTCATGAAGTCCTTGCCGATGCCTATGTCCTGAATGGTTTTGCCTAGGTTTTATTCTAGGGTTTTTATGGTGTTAGGTCTTATGTTTAAATCTTTAATCCATCTGGAGTTAATTTTTGTATAAGGCATAAGGAAGGGATCCAGTTTCACCTTTCTGTATTTGGCTAGCCAGTTTTCCCAACACCACTTATTAAATAGGGAATCCTTTTCTCATTGCTTGTTTTTGTCAGGTTTGTCAAAGATCAGATGGTTGTAGATGTGTGGCTTACTTCTGAGGCCTCTGTCCTGTTCCATTGGTGTGTATCTCTGTTCTGGTAGCAGTATCACACTGATTTGATTACTGTAACCTTGTAGTATAGTTTGAAGTCAGGTAGCTTAATGCATCCAACTTTGTTCTATTTGCTTAAGATTTTCTTGGCTATGCAGGCTCTTTTTTGGTTCCATATGAAGTTTAAGATTTTTTTCCCCCAATTCTGTGAAGAAAATCAAAGGTAGCTTGATGGGGATAGCATTGAATCTATATATTACTTTGGGCAGTATGGCCATTTTCATGATATTTATTCTTCCTAACCATGAGCATGGAATGTTTTTCCATCTGTTTGTATCCTCTGTTACTTCCTTCAGCAGTAGTTTGTATTTCTCCTTGAAGAGGTCCTTCACATCCCTTGTTAGTTGAATTCTTAGGTCTTTTATTCTCTTCGTGAATGGGAGTTTACTCATGATTTGGCTCTCTGTTTGCCTGTTAGTGTATAGGAATGCTTGTGATTTTTGCACATTGATTTTGTATCCTGAGACTTTGCTGAAGTTGCTTAACAGCTTAAGGAGATTTTGGGCTAAGATGATGGGGTCTTCTAAATATACAATCATGTCTTCAAATAGAGACAATTTGGCTTCCTCTTTTCCTAACTGAATACTCTTTATTTCTTTTTCTTGCCCTATTGCCCTGGCCAGAACTTCCAAAACTGTGTTGAATAGGAGTGGTGAGAAAGGGCATTCTTATCTTGTGCCAGTTTTCAAAGCGAATGCTTCCAGTTTTTGCCCATTCAGTATGATATTGGCTGTTGGTTTGTCATAAATAGCTCTTATTATTTTGAGATATGTTCCATCGATACCTAGTTTAGTGAGAGTTTTAGCATAAAGGGCTGTTGAATTTTGTTGAAGGCCTTCTCCACATCTATTGAGATAATCATGTGGTTTTTGTCTTTGGTTCTGTTTATGTGATATATTATGTTTATAGATTTACATATGTTGAACCAGCCTTGCATCCCAGGGATGAAGCAGAGTTGATCATGATGGATAAGCTTTTTGATGTGCTGTTGGATTCGGTTTACCAGTATTTTATTATGGATTTTCACATCATTGTTCATCATGGATATTGGCCTGAAATTTTCTTTTTCAGTTGTGTCTCTGCCTGGTTTTGGTATCAGGATGATGTTGGTTCCATAAAATAAGTTAGGGAGGATTCCCTCTTTTTGTATTGTTTGGAATAGTTTCAGAAGGAATGGTACCAGCTCCTCTTTGTACCTCTGGTAGAATTTGGCTGTGAACCCATCTGGTCCTGGACTTTTTTTTTGGTTGGTAGGCTATTAATTGCTGCCTTAATTTCAGATCTTGTTATTGGTCTATTCAGATTCAACTTCTTCCTGGTTTAGTCTTGGGAGGGTTTAAGTGTCCAGGAATTTATCCATTTCTTCTAAATTTACTGGTTTATTTGCATAGAGGTGTTTGTAGTAGTCTCTGATGGTAGTTTGTATTTCTGTGGGATCAGTGGTGATATCCCTTTTATCATATTTTATTGCATCTATTTGATTCTTCTCTCTTTTCTTTTTTATTAGTCTGGTTAGTGGTTGATCTATTTTGTTGATCGTTTCAAAAAACCAGCTCCTGGATTTACTGATTTTTTTTTGTTTGTTTCTCTGTCTCCTTCAGTTACGCTCTAATCTTGGTTATTTCTTATCTTCTGCTAGCTTTTGAATTTGTTTGATATTGCTCCTCCAGTTCTTTTAGGTTGTGACATTAGGGTGTCAATTTTAGATCTTTCCTCACTACTTCTCATGTGGACATTTAGTGCTATAAATTTCCCTCTAGACACTGCTTTAAATGTGTCCCAGAGATTCTGGTATGTTGAGTCTTTGTTCTCATGGGTTTCAAAGAATATCTTTATTTCTGCCTTCATTTCATTATTAATCCAGTAGTCATTCAGAAGCACATTGTTCAGTTTCCATGTAGTTGTGCAGTTTTGAGTGAGTTTCTTAATCCTGAGTTCAAATTTGTTTGCACTGTGGTCTGAGAGACTGTTCGTTATGATTTCCATTCTTTTGCATTTGCTGAGGAGTGTTTTACTTCCAATTATGTGGTCAATTTTAGAATAAGTATGATGTGGTACTGAGAAGAATGTATATTCTGTTGATTTGGGGTGGAAAGTTCTGTAGATGTCTATTAGGTCTGATAGGTACAGATCTGAGTTTAAGTCCTGGATATCCTTGTTAATTTTCTGTCTCATTGATCTGTCTAATATTGACAGTTGGGTGTGAAAGTCTCCCACTATTTTTGTACAGGAGTCTAGGTCTCTTTGTAGGTCATTAAGAACTTGCTTTATGTATCTGAGTATTCCTGTATTGCGTACATATATATTTAGGATAATTAGCTCTTCTTGTTGCATTGATCCCTTTGCCATAATGTAATGCCCTTCTTTGTCTCTTATTATCTTTGTTGATTCAAAGTCTGTTTTAGCAGAGACTAGGATTGCAACCCCTGCTTTTTTTTTGCTTTCCATTTGCTTGGTAAATATTCCTCCATCCCTTTATTTTGAGCCTATGTATGTCTTTGCACTTGAGATGGGTCTCCTGAATACAGCATTCTGATGGGTCTTGACTCTTTATCCAATTTGCCAATTTGTGTGATTTGATTGTGTCAATTTGATCCTGCTATTTTGATGCTAGCTGGTTGTTTTGCCCATTCGTTGATGTAGTTTTCACCTGCAGGGGCAGCAGAACAGCAAAGATTGCTGCCTGTTCCTTCCTCTGGTAGCTTCGTCCCAGAAGGGTATCCACCAGATTCCAGCCAGAGGTCTCCTGTATGAGGTGTCTCCCTCAGTTGGAAATGTGGAGATCACTTGCCTTCTGGCTCGCTCTCGCTGGGAACTGCAGACCTGAGCTGTTCCTATTTAGCCATCTTGGCCAACTGAATTTTTAATTACACTGGGAAACATAGTTCAAGAGGTTGGGAAGATGCTGCATGTGAATCCTCCAAGGCCAGAGCAACATAGTTCCAATCTCGAGGAGTCCTTTTCTCACAGTTACAAAGGCTCTTCCTGATCTGACTTAAATTAGGTTCCTTTGAGCCCTCTGCTCCACTGCATCTGACTCTGGGCTGACCTCCTTCTCCATGTAAAATCCACATTGAATAACAATCTTTTTAGGTCATTTCAGTGAAAATCCCAAACCTTGGTATCTAGTCATTAGGATAACTTGTCACCTTGGCCTGCCTTCAGCAAGTAGTCTTTTCAGTTGTCTAGCAAGGATCTGCCCTGCTTCTGATGCCTCCACAGGGTGAAATCCCAACCACTGACCCCTACCCTGCTTCTTGGCTATATCTCCCTACTTGCCCTTCTTGTGTTTGGATTTAGCCCAGTCTCTTCACACTACAAGGTCTCAATGCAATGGTCCCTGTACCTATGCTGATAGTTCTCCCTGACCAGTCTTCTTTAATGTCTTTAGCCGCTGTCCTGAAAACTTGATTTAACATCAGATACCTTCATGCCTCCCTCCCTCAATCATTTCCTTAACTTGATTCTCTACTCAAATATCTCTTCCACCAGAAACCCTCTAAAAAAGCATGCAAAATGTCTTCAACATCCCAGAAAACTGTAGCCATACACTTAGCTCTTGACCAATCCACCTTTGCTTTGACTTGGTCACTTCCACCTCTTGGTAGCCATTGCTTCTTCTGGGATTTACCTCCATGAAATAGTCAGTTTATATGACTATTTCTGATTCACCCACCTTAAACATTGTGAACTTCTTATGATGATAGATGAGGATTCCCCTCTCTTACACATCCCCCTACCACTCCTTCAAAGCTCTCAATCGAGTTGATTCGTAATGCAGGATAAGTCAATGCTTCTTCAACCTTTCAGACATCTATTTTGTGTCTAAAGTATGCCAGACTCTGAAGACAGAGTATTGAATACACAGAGGACACACATACAGATGATAAACAATCAAAATGATACATAAAATACTGCCAGGTAGTGATAAAAGCAATGAAGAAAACTGAAGGAGGCCAAGACATAGACACTGGCAGGGAATGCTTTTTTAGAGGGTCTCTCTGAGAAGTGAGATTTCAGCAGGGAACCGAATTGAGGAGACTGAGGGAGGGAGACATGCTGGTATCTGGTGTTAAAACAAGTATTCAGGACACTTGGTAAGGACAATGACTTGTTTCGGGGGAACTATCACCATAGATATAGGGACCAATGCAATGGGGTCTTGCAGTGGGGAGAGGTTGGGCTGTAATCTGAACACAAGGAAAGCGTGTTATAGTCAAGGAGCAGGGTAGGGGTTGGTGGATGGGACATTACCATGTGGAAACTTCAGGGGCAGAAAAGATCTTTGCTAGACTCAATAGAATTCTCGCTGAAGGCAAGCGGTGATCATATTCAGGTGACCTAATATCAAGGGCAGGGATTTTCACTGCCCTGACTTAGCAGGATTCCTGCTCAAAGAGGATTTTACAAAGAGGGAAAACGGCGAGCCAAAGGTTGGGCCTAGTGGGGCAGAGGACTCAAGGGAGCCTGATTCAAGTTAGGTCAAGGAGAGTTTTTGCCACTGAAGGAGAAAGACTCCAGACAGAAGGAGCAGTAACGTGAAGGCCTTGAGATGGGAACTATGTTGTTCTGGCCTTGGTGCATGAGCCCTCAACATCTTCCCGAATCTCTTCTAATAGCTCTTCTTGCTGGAAAGCCAAGAACTACATTTGCCAGTTGACTAAAATTTTACTGATTAGTTAACTGAGAATGCAGAAATGAGGGTCATCTTTCTGCTATGCCTATAGTTTTCCGATGTTTAAGATTAAGTTGGAATTTTGTGAGGTATTTTTAAATTATTTTTATGATTTTTTATTTTACTTTTTTCATTTTGAAAGAGTTATTTACCGTTTTCCAAATATTTTCCCAAAAAGGTGTTTTGCAGCAAGTGTCAATATGAAGTCAAACATTCTATAGAAGGAAATCATTTTTACAGACATAAAGAATAACTTTAACAGGAAAAACAGCTCACAACTATCTAGATGTGGCTATGTTCCATGGGGAAATTTCAGCATCCAAAGCGCAAAGAAAAAATGACTGTGGCTTTTCTTACCACATAAAATATTGACCATCTTCTCTTATAGCCTACTCTTTATTTTTAGTTGGAATGCCAAAAAACAACACAGTGACCTTTAGAAGTTGGGCTCCACTGGACAAGGTTGGGGCATAGGGGTCAAGCATCAGAATGAATTCAATTTTAAAATAAAAACTGCCTTTGACCCCAAATGAACCCAAAGTTCAGCCAGCCGCACATTCTCAATAAATACAAGTTGTACTTTCACATTTACAAGGTTGTGCCACTCAACACTATTAAGACCTAATCATCCAAATTAAAGCTATGCATACTCCCATCACTAGTTCAGTCCTTAATGTATCCCATTTTTATGAAAACTCCATGTTATAGCTCAGTTCATAATGGGGAATGGAAAATTCCGGTTCTTAGAAGGAGGCATCCTAAATCCTCTGGTCTAATCCTTTCTTTGCCCCGCCCTCCCACTTCCCATCCTGAGACAAGCCAATCTTATCATATGGGTAAGATTTCTGTCACTGTCTCATAGAAATTAGTTCTAAATGAAACACAAGAAAGATCATTCATTCCATCAGCAGCATTTGGCTTTAAGTCAAAGGGGTAATAACTCTCTTCCCCAAAAAGAATCACAGCCAATTCCATACTAACCCTCTACCCCTGGAAAGATCTCTCATCTAAAAGCTCCCAAAAATGACCAACACAAGGTACTGATATTACATGACTTGAGGAGCAGGAAGGGGCGATATATATAGTTTTAATAAAGCCCTCATGCACAATTAAACAATTAAAATCCTGGAGAATGCTAAAAGTAGTAATGAGTACAGGAGGTTGCAGAGCAGAGAGTACAGGTGTGTCCTTTCTTATAGTTGGTCAATGCTGTGGAGTAATAGGCAGATGTGACTTCACTTGAGCATTGGAGAAGCAAAAAAGTTGCCTTGTCATCCTAGGTTGGTGGCAGACTTGCTTTTGCTCCCAAATCTGGGAGTGTTCTTGGTGAGGGTGGAATGAATTCTCTATGACAGGGAACTAGATGAAGGAGTCTTGAGAAGCTGACATTCGGGAGTGGTCACAGGTCCCAGTAAACTTACTTTAATATCTGGTGTTTGTGGTGTTGAAAAGGCATTTGAGTTTTCAATGACATGTAGGGGGTCAATGTTCTCTTGTTCCATCATCATGAACCGACTCCAATACTCCAGAGGCAAGGAAAGCAGGTGCTCAACCACCTTGGGTTGATGCTTGGTGTCCTGTAACATTGTCATTGGGTCTGGATTGGGCACAGCATGGGCCACTATTGTAGAGCCAAAGATTTTAGCCCGATTGGCAACATCCATTTTAGTATGTGGACTCTGAGCCACTCTCTGCAAGTGAATCATGAGGAAAGCTAATGTGTCCCTGTTGGCCTGGGGCAGTTCACCAACAGCCTGGTACATGGCAGCTATGCTATTGTCCTCATCTGTGATTTCTGCTGCTTCCATAAAGGCTTTGTTTAGGCGAAAGGTCAGAAGAGGTTATTTGAGGTTTCGAAGAAAGTCTTTTAGAAGGCTACAGATCGCAAGGATACCATCCACTTTGCTGAGGAGGGGTACAGTTTTCACTCTGAGGAATTTCTCTTTCGGCTCTTTTACTATGCAGTCACAGCCAGAGATCCTATATGGGCCTGTCTCAGTCAGACCTCTGCACACTCATTTACACAATGCACAACAATGGGGGAATCATTGGAGAAGTCTGGGACACAAAGTCTGCCAGCATTCCCTCTCCAGTCTTGACGGGTGTTCCTATCAGGGCAGGAATGAAGGGAAGGGGACAGTGGTCCCAACATTCTGGATGAGAGACCACACAACAGTCTCGACACTTCAGAGATAGTTTGCCAAATTTTATCCGCTTTCCACATGGAACACAGGATTCAGGTTTAATAACCATCTTAGAGACAAAGTCATGCAGGTGCATCCCTCCGTTATTCTGTGGCATGCCCACATTGTCTGTCTCAGTTCTTGGCTCCAGTTGCCCGCTGTTCAGGGTGGAGTCACTGTTCCAAGGTTGTAAAGTACCTGTTTTCCTCTGGTTCCTGGTCCAATATGGCACAGTCTCAATAGTGGACACAGCTTTGATGGGCCCACCACTATTGGGAACTGCCACTGTAGTTTTTGCAACTATGGATTCATTACCCTGATCTGCTGTGGAGCCAATGGAACGAGTTTTCTTTACAGGTCCAGAGAAACCATCAACAAAAGGTTGGCTACTAGAGTGTCTATTTTCTTTCTCCTTCAGTTTGAAAGTCTTCACCAAAGAGTCCCAATCCAGTGATTCATCAGTCTTGTCAAAGCTGATATCTGATAAAATGGAACCAGATTCATCAATGGTTGATAGTCTTTTGTTCCCAGCATTGCTGCTGGAGGGTTGGCCTGTGTTGAGAAAACCCAGAGCTGACTTTTGCTCCTCGCTTTTGCTGCCAGATGTGTCACGCATGAGCATCTCTCAAATCAGCTAAATCTGTCGTTCCAGCTTTTTGCAGTCAGCCTCAGCTCTGTCTCCATCTGATTTCTACATCCACCTGATTACCTGCATGCTTCAGCTTAACATTCAGAGAACTTCGCTCAGTCTCTGCTTTCATCAAAAGATCCTTGTATTTCCCCAGCTCATGGTCAGTCCTCTACCACTTTTTACAGATATCCTCAAAGTCCTTTGCCAACTGGATAAATTGGAGTTCATTTCCTTCACTGGGAATCTCTGCCTGGCGCACAAGCTGCTCAAATAGATTCCGCATATTCAGCATCGTAGTATCCATTTTTTCAGTCAGCCTGGCCCCGCCTGGGCCACCCTTCACTTCGCCCAGTGCCTCACCCCTTGTTTTTTATTTTGTTTGTTGTTTTTGCAGAAGCAGCATTCTAGATCCAGGTACCAGCTTTACAATAGTGATAGAAGGAAAACAAGACACCATGTCTTGCCAATGCCCGTCTAGCACGCGTGGAGTGCATCTACAGCTAAAAGTCCTGGTGGCACCCCACTCCTGATTCCTGGCTCACATAGTGGTGTCCTGAAGCCAACAGTTCCTGTGGAAGCTGACTGACACCCCATGGTCACTTTCCTGATTGTTACAGAGGTGGCAGCCATTAAAAAAAAATGGCAAAATCTCAATTACTTTCGCACCCACCTAATACCTTTCTGCTGAAGCTAAGTCACCTGACAAGCTCCTGTGTCCTGCAAGTGAGCCCTGACTGATATATAAAGAGTATTCACAAGCAAGATAACACTTTTTATTACATGATTTTATATTCTTTTTCCTACAAATAATAATTACCTTATTATCATTTGCGCAAGTAACTTTATGCTTCTAAGCTTCCCCACCTTCCCCACCTTCCAAGAGCTTCTCAATATACATTTTTACATGGCTGTCATCGGAGCTGTCAAATAATATATTATTTTACCATTTCTCTGGAGACTCCCACTTTGGACTGCCCATTCTCCTGCCCTTGTCTGGGAGGGTTGCCTCCAAGCTTGCTGCACAGTAATCATACTGAGGCCTTCCTTTAGGGCAATCCTAATAAAAATTTCTATTTGGTGTTTGCTCATGATCCTGGCACAGGGATCCTAATACCCTTGGAACTGTCTTTTTATGCTAATGAGATGATTCATCAAGTGGCCCTAGATAGCTTCAGGGTGGGGGCTGGTCATCAGAGAAACCAATCCCATGATTCAAGGGTTAGGAAATTTGGCTCCACAAATGGCCAATGATTTCATCAATTTTGCCTACGTAATGAAGCCTCCAAATAGGATTCAGAGACCATTTAGGTTGGTGAACATGCTGAAGTGCTGGGAGAATGGTTCACCCATAGAGGCCATGGAAGCTCTGCATCCCCCACTGCCCCCATAGCTTTCCTATGTATCTCTTCCATGTGGCTGTTACTGTGCTGGCTGTATCCTCTAGAATCATGTGGTAAACATAAGTAAAGCACTTTCCTGAGTCTTACGAGTCCTTCTAGCAAAGCATCAAACCTGAAGAAATCTAAGGAGTAGAGGGAGAGGTGGGAAGGAATGTTTCTGAAAAAGCGCCTACTAAAAATCAGAGGACAAAGAAACTTACCTAGGAACGTATTCATCAAGTAGGGAAGAGTGCAAGAAGGGGAGGAACTGTCAGCAGCCTGGACTTAGGGGTGCCCCAGCTCTTCCTAAAGGGAAACTTCCTGGTTGCAGAGGCCAAAGCTTTTTAACACCAGACAGTGATTCTCCTAAAGGGACTGGAAAATGAGGTCTAGGCAGGACTGGAGACAGTATTTGTGAGACCCAGTGCAAAGCAAAAATGAGGCAACTTTGTTAGAAAGTGATGAAGAATTTCCTGAGATTGACAGCAAATCATGAAACCAAGGCCCTTTGAGAGTGGACCTGTGTGGCTGTTCAGGAAGTGGACCCTGGGTGTGGGATACTTGTATAATAAGGAGCAGTTAAGCTACTTTCTAAGCCCTAATGTGCACACATATTAGAGAAGACTTCTCCATCACCCCTGAAGCTATTTTAAATAAGGCCTTGATTATCTAGGCTTTCCAAATAGGTATTTCTGCCCTCCACTCTGAAGATTTTCAGTATAGAAAGTTTCAAACATATACAGAAGTAGAGAGTACCCCCATGTACCCATCACACAGCTTCAACAATCATGCACACAGGACCAATCTTATTTCTTTTTTTTTTTTTTTTTTTTTCAACAGAGTTTCGCTCTTGTTGCCCAGGCTGGAGTGCAATGGTGCAGTCCCGCCTTCTGAGTTGAGGTGATTCTCCTGCCTCCGCCACCCAAGTAGCTTGGATTACAGGTGACCACCACCAAGCCTGGCTAATTTTTTTTTTTTTTTGTATTTAGATGGGGTTTCACCATGTTGACCAGGCTGGTCTTGAACTTCTGACCTCAGGTGATCCTCCCACCTCAGCCTTCCAAGGTGCTGTGATTACAGACGTGAGCCACGGCACCTAGCCTTATTTTACCTTCTTTCCCCATTCATTGCTATAACCCCCCACTTAGGTTATTTTGAAGCAAATTTGCATAGGGAATTTTTTTAAAACAACTTTTTTTTCAGTTGAAAGCATCAGCTCTCCAGAGTCACGGTCTGTCTTTCTATGTTCTAAGTTAGGGTGGAATAGATAGCACCTCTTCTCTTCTACTAAAATTTCTACTGCTGCCATTAACAAGAGTCAGACCCAATGCGATCTCATAGCTGTTCTTCCAAACTCACTCAACCTGGAGGAAAATAATTATTGATAGCATACTCTTTCATACCTTTCTGTACTTCAGAGGAACCTGCCTGAGGCTCCTCTGAAGGAGAAATCCTAGTTGTACCCTACAACTCAAGCCAAGTAACTTTTCACCCCTGGTGATCTTGCTTTCATCAGCTGATGCAGAAACTTAATCCAGATTCTCTTCTACAGATTTTCTTATATGATTCCCTATAAATTCTCATCTATGAGGCAGAGAGAGGCCCCAAAAGGCAATTCATTCATTCCTTCATTCAGGAAAAGCTTAGGCATGCTGCTAGGTACTAGGATGACAACAGTGATCAAGACAGGGTCCCTGCATTCAAGCTTAGAGTCCAATGGGGGGTACAAACATGAAACAAATAATTGTAACAGTGGTAAGTATTAACAGTGATAACAGTGCACCATTTTGAAAACCCCCTGCTATTTTGCAGACCTTGGCCAAAGTGAATCATTCCACTGGGCTTTGGGCCCTTAGAAATAGCCTGCCCAACTGCCTGCCTGACTTTATCACATTCTGCTGAGTAAAAGTCCAAGGAACGTCAACATCACATTCTGCGGGAACAAGGGCCAACCTGCCTCGTTATGGGAACATCTTATCAACACCTTCCCAGGCAGCAAGCCATACTGCCCACACCTGTCCTACTCATACCTACAAGTACCCCAGCCTGTAAGAAGCGGTGGGCTCTGGCATTAAGCTGGTCCCCCACCTCTGTAAGTCTTATGCTGGACAGAAAGCCTGCATTTGATGTAGAGCCACCATTTCCTCTTTCTTTGACCCTTGCCTTCCTTTAAAATGTTAACAATGTACATCTATTCTAGATCTAGCATTCAGTGGTATGTAAAATAAAGCTGTTCAAGAGAGCTGGGCCGAAAGCAGCAAGAAATGGAAGCTGCCAGATCTTTACCACCCAATCCCCCATGAGTTCTAGTTTTATCCCAGGTGGGAGCCTCAATGCATCCATCTTCTCAGCTTGGCCACCCCCTTGGTAGAAGTTGCAGGTCAAAACACAGCTTTCTACTATCTCTTGATCTCTTTACTCTGCCCATATCTGTGTAAACTCTCCTCAGTTATCCATTTTGAGTTCCACCTGTTTCCTGCTAAAAACATGGTTGATAAAGGTCTGTATGAAGACTATTTACAGAAGTGGACAAGGTTAAGGAAACAGAAAAAAAAAGAGAAAAGCTAGGGCATCCAGGTTTTAGTAAGAGCAGGAAACCATTATCATCACTAGGCCTAAGAAGGCAGGGGGAGGAAAACATATTACCATAGAATGGATGAGAGCTGGAGCCATGGAAGAGAGGACACCCATCAGAAGCTGTCATGTAGAGACTCAGCCAGTGTCAACTGAGGCAGGAATGGAGTAGAAAGAACAAATATTCCAATCTCTCTCTCTTTCTTCCCATTCCTCCCTTCCTTCCTCCTTTCCCTCTCTCTTCTCCCCTCCAATCCTGTCTAAACTCAATTGGAAGAGAAGTTCAACTAGCATGCAGGTGATAAAGTCAACAGAGGTCAGCCTTCCAGGGTGCAGATCAGAGCCAAGAAAGGCTGATTTAGAAAGCCAAACAGAAAATAATCAACAATCCTACCTCATTGTCAAAAGCACTTTTAAAAGAGAGTAGATATCTTTTAAACTTTATTACAAAAAATATGTGCTTTTTGGTAATACTTTTTTTTTGTTTTAAAGATAAGGCGCACAGCCCCAACACACCACCTTGCACATAGAAAATACTCATCGGTCTTCACTAGTGAAATTAGCAGTTGGTGGCTAAAGACCAATTTGCCTGAAGAGGCTACATAAGAACCTCAGAACCCAACCTATTGTGAAGAAACATGGGTTACTTCTGAGGTTCTAGAATTCCCAGACGCTCTGCTTCAGCACTGGGAGCTTTTGCTCGCAGTTCTCCCCATAGCTCTGTGAAAAGCTGTGCCCCGCACTAGGATCCCATCTTTTCCTAAATCCCAACGAACATGTTTCTCTTACTAATGAGCCTTTATCTGCTTGGATCTGCCAGAGGTGAGTGTTCAGTCTAGGCTTCAGGTAAATACAAAAAGGGGTCTCCCTTAAGACATTTCAGCCCTTGAAAAAGGAAGACCAGTCTCTCATCCACCCAAACCAATCTGATTCAGAATCAAGAGCAGCTAAACAAGTCCAACTCTGAGAGCTCCTGAGCCAGCTGATTTCTCTAGTCATAGCTTTACAGTCAGAGGGGCCCACTGGCTTGGTGCAGTCTTGATTCTACTTATTTTAGACACTCAACATTTATACCTGATGTGCGTGAGATGAAAGAGTAGGCCTAGGGGTTCTGTAGAAGTCCAATGAAGGTTTGTCCCACCAATTAAATGTGAGGTATCCTTGTGTCGTTAATGTGCCAAGGAAAGACAGGAGATTGGAAGATGTGAAGTATTCAGAAAATAATCTCAGAACACGGCAGAGCTGTAGGCTGGAGACCTTGTAAGCTTCTTCATGGCTGTGTTCTACCAATCCAGTTTTCTGTATCATCTCTTCTTTTGGGATCCCCTATTCACGGTGGGCTGTGTTGCCTCCTGCCTCCTAGAGAAGAAAGAGGCCATGGGCTCTGAGCTGTTAGCGAAATAACAATGTATTTTCTATAATGTTGACTGTCAGAGGTTTTGCTTCGGCTTTGTTAGACTTTCAAATGTTGACTCAAAAATGTAGATACACAGCCACCAGATGATAGTATGTGCCAGTCACGTGGTGAAGCAATGAGTCATAAACTGTAAGATGAAGAAATTAGCATCTGGGTATGCTAATTTCTTCATCTTATAGTTTTATAATTACAGGCGTGTGGCTCACGCCTGTAATCTCAGCACTTTGGGAGGCCGAGGCGGGTGGATCAGTTGAGGTCAGGAGTTCAAGACCAGCCTGGCCAACATAGTGAAACCCCGTCTCTACTAAATACACAAAAATTAGCTAGGCAAGGTGGCACATGCCTGTAATCCCAGATACTCAGGAGGCTGAGGCAGGAGAATTGCTTCAACTTGGAAGGTGGAAGTTGCTGTGAGCCAAGATCACCCCACTGCACTCCAGCTCTAGGGACAGAGCGAGACTATCTCAAAAAAAAAAAACAAGAAAGAAAGAAATTAGCATGCTTTTTCACACCTCCTTCCTATGTCAGAAACATCTCTTTATCAAAACTTTTAATTACTGAATATTCAGTTAAGTAGATAGTATTTATGTAATAAGATAAAAAAATAAAAATCTCGGCTAGGCACGGTGGCTCATGCCTATACTAATTCAGCACTTTGGGAGGCCGAGGCGGTTGGATTACCTGAGGTCAGGAGTTTGAGACTAGCCTGACCGACATGGAGAAACCTCGTCTCTACTAAAGATACAAAAATTAGCCAGGTGTGGTGGTGCATGCCTGTAATCCCAGCTGCTCAGGAGGCTGAGGCAGGTGAATCACTTGAACCCGGGAGGCAGAGGTTGCAGTGAGCCGAGATCATGCCACTACACTCCAGCCTGGGCAACAGAGTGAGACTCCATCTCAAAAAAGAAAAAAAAAAAAAAAAAAAAAAAAAAAAGGATTCAAGGTAGAAGAGATTGGTTAGAAAAAGTAACCAACTAAGAGTTTTGTAATTCCCAGTGTAAGGTGGGAAGAAAAGAAAACTAAAATTAATTGAGTACTAGGCAATGGTGCACTTCACAATTTATCTTACTCATGACAACTCCACGAAGTGAGTATAAATGGTGTGTCACAAGGATACAATTCATATATGTGTGTGTTTATATATATATTTGATATGCCTAGACTTTTTTTATCTAGGCTATTTTATCTTAATAGCTTATAGCAACTTTGCTCTCTGAACCCCCAGCCCACATGGACTGGGGATTCAGTGTGAGAAGTAACTTGACATTACCAAATACAGGTGACTTTATCACTTCTGATAATTTTTGTGGGCTCATAGATAATTGCCATCTTCTAGTTTAAAGTTTATCATGTCCAAACATTAACTCTTCTACCCTTAATTTATGTTACAAATACTCAGGTATTGAAAACTACTTGCTTTCCCTCTCTTTCTTCTGTCTCCCTTCTTCTTGTCTTTCACCTATAGTGGAATGGGAGGGAGGGTTGGTGGTGGACTTCTGATTTCCTCATTGATAGTACATTGACTTCCTGATGCTGATTTTGTCAGGGAGGCACATTCATTTTCCTTCAGGTTCATTTGCTACATGGATGAGTGCATTCCCCTATGTAGTTCTTAATATTGGGGAACTTAAGATTCTTCCCTTCAATCCCAGAGGTGGCCTTTGTGTGATTCACTAAACACTTCTGTCCTACATGGTCTTTTGGGGTACTTAGTTGACTTCTCCCAACATCTGCACTGTCTTCAGGTGCCTGATCTAGGCCCATAGGAAAACTAGGAGTCTCATAACATTAGCCTAACTCCATAGGAAGCTCTCTCAGCTTCACCATCTCTCTTCTGTTCCTTCTCCACCCCGGGAACATCAGGTCAGCCTGATGAGCCTTCTGGCTCCATAGATCATCAAGCTTCAGTTCAGCAACTTTCAGGTGAGTACTTTTCACTTGAAAACCCTTCTGACGCTGAGGCTTTATATGAGACTTCTTCAGGCCAGAACACTTTAAGTGAGCATGATTCCAGTGAGCATGGTTCAAGTGAGCACACTGTGGCTGAGCACACTTCTGGAGAACATGCTGAGAGTGAGCATGCTCCAGGTGAGCCTGCTGTGGCTGAACATGCTGCCGGTGAGCAGCCTTCAGGTGAAAAGTCCTCAGGTGAGCACGTCTCTGGTGATCAGCCTTCGGGTGAGCACACCTTGGATGAACAGCCTTTGGGTGAGCATGCCTTGGGTGAACAGCCTTCGGGTGAGCATGCATCAGGTGAACAGCCTTCGGG
>NW_022436956.1:9654623-9660884 GCF_009761245.1 Sapajus apella
ACAGCCTTCGGGTGAGCACGCCTTGGGTGAACAGCCTTCGGGTGAGCGTGAATCAGGTGAACAGCCTTCGGGTGAGCACACCTTGGGTGAGCAGCCTTCAGGTGAACAGCCTTCGGGTGAGCATGCCTCCGGTGAACAGACTTCCGGTGAGCACGCCGCGGGTGAACAGCCTTCGGGTGAGCAGTCTTTGGGTGAGCATGCTTTGAGTGAAAAGACTTCAGGGGAACAGTCTTCAGGTGCAACAATTTCAAGCACAACTATAGGTGAGCCACATTTGGATGGGTGCCAGTCATTGACTGCAGGTGGGAAATGGGGAATACATCAAGAACACCCAACTTTAGGGATGGAGTACAGAAGAAAGAATTGTTAACACTTCACCAATAGCTCTCTCACCTGACTTTCAAGTTGTCTTCACCATCATACCAAGAGGCAGGACCTAAGTTTTGTGAGCAGTTTTGCCATCTCTAATGCTAAACAATTTGGAGGGCCCTCTTTAAGAAAAATAAATACAAAATGCCAGTACCCCTCCAACTTCACTCTCCATAAGAAATTATGAACACAGCCCTTCCAACTTCCTTAGAAGGGGCTCGTGGAAGTGAAGAGTTCTGAAGACTAACCTTCATTAGCTTTATGCTAAACCTGCCTCTTAACAAACCATGTTAGAATGCTATAACTTCACAAATTCTGTAAAGAGATGTGTGCAGCTGGTGGTTTTATTTGAAAATGGAATGTAAAGCTTTTTTCTGTTAGATCCAGAAATAAGTTCCTAAGCCAACTGCTAGTCTGTGGCTCCTAATTAAAAGTGTTTATTCAGGGAAGGAAAACAAGACCCAAAATTTGATGCCTCCAGTTATTACCAGACATAGTTCACATTTCATTCCATTGTATAAGCATCATTATTATAAATTTTCAGATGAAAGAAGTGAGGCAAATGGAATATGTCCAATGTCACATGGCTAGAAAGCGGTAAACCTTGGATTTAAACTTGGGACTGTGCAAAGTCCATAATCTTTCCACTTCTTTATGCTTCCCAAACTGGGGGATTAGCAGTAGAGATAGCAGAGGCAACATGGAAGTATTCCAAAGTGTTATTAGTGATCTTCGATAAGATTGATTTGAAAATGGAGGACACAGACCCTTCACAGGGTTTGCAATGTTAGAGCACTCTAACATAGCTTATTAATTGGTCGAATATGATTCCAAGTGTTTGTGCCTTGTGGGTGAGAGTATGATGGGGAGTACAAAAGGGAGATGAAAATCATACATACATTTTGCTCCTATGGTGTCACATGACAGGAGGGCATCTAAAGATAAATGTCCAGGAAATCAGTTGGGATATGGACTGGAGTAAAAACATCAGAGAAATTTAGGAGTCATCAGCAATGAGGGTCAGAGATGAAGAATGAAGGAATTTCCTCTGGCACATGTTTATCAAACACAGGGCCCTCAGATCCCCAAAGAGAACTAAGAAATGAATGTGTAGTATCCATGTTACCTATTGTCCATCACCCCTCCCAGAGGTGACTCAAGGTTACACAGCTGGTCCAAAAGGAAATGTCATCACATTTATCTTAAATTTTCAGGCATAATATTAAATTGCTACGCATGTGCTTATATGAATGATCAAGGAAAATGTCTTCGTGGAGAGGGAATCTGCACCACTCAGAATTCCCAGCAGTGCATGTTAAAGAAGATCTTTGAAGGTATATGGGGACTTCATGAGGCAATCTATGCCTGAGAACACATCAACTTACTAATGATAGGGGGCAGTTGGAGTGGCAGGGGCCCAGGAAAGAATCAAAGAACTTGAAGATTCAGAACTTTATTCTTTCAAGGACCAAGAACAGAATACCTGGCCGAGTGAGGTGGCTCACACCTGTAATCTCAGCACTTTGGGAGGCCAAGGCGGGTGGATCCCTTGAAGTCAGGAGTTCCAGGCTAGCCTGACCAACAGGCTGTTTCTAAAAATACAAAAATTAGCTAGGCGTGGAGGTGCACACCTGTAATATCAGCTATTCAGGAGGCTGAGGTAGGAGAATTGCTTGAATCCAGGAGGCGAAGGTTGCAGTGAGCCGAGATTGTGCCACTGCACAACTCCAGCCTAGGTGGCAGAGTGAGACTCTGTCTCAAAAAAAAAAAAAAAAAAAGAAAGAGGGTGTAGTCAATAGTATCATGTGCAAGCAAAGAGTTAAAAAAATTCCTCAGAAAAGGCTGCAGATTGTTGAGTAGGTTTCTATGACCTTTGAGAGAGAAGTTTCAGCATAGTAGGGTTATGATTCAGGGTGTGAGGGGCCAAGATGTGAATGGAGAGGAAGTGAAGGTGAGGAGGATAGGCAGACTCTGGAAAGGTTGTAGGGAAAGAAAGGATAGTGCTAGGAGAGTAGCATAATTAAGAGAAAGTATTTTAAATTTAGGGGAACTTGAGCATCCTTGTAAACCAAAAAGGAGTGTGTAGAAAGAGATTGACCATATAAGAAAGGAAAAGGCAACTGATGGGGGGGCAAGATCCCAGAGGAAGCAAAGAGAAGAGAAAGAGAAGGGATAATGTACAAGTGGAGGTCTTGGCCATCCTGCATGGGGACACTGAGGATCACAGATAAAGGCTAAGGTTGGAGGATGAAGCTTTCTGCTCACTAGTCTGTCTCTGCTCCTTTTAGGTGGAAAACTCCAGTTCATGGTTCAAGGGTGTGAGAACATGTGTCCATCTATGAAACTCTTCTCCCATGGAACCAGGATGCAAATTATATGCTGTAGGAATCAATCTTTCTGCAACAAGATCTAGAAACCTGGGCCCTTGCTTCTTATTTTGACTCAGGCAGCAAAAAGCCTCCATCACTCTGTTTGGTTCATTTTATATTTAGTTCTTTTCCCAGTCAACAACTGACCACATCTGCCTCTGCTTGAGCATTAGGACGCGCAAACATCCTATCTTTCTTCCCCTATTCATGCTTTTATCCATTCTTCTCTGTCCTGTCTCCCCTACTCCAACTCTGTATCTCAATATTCCTGATGTTTTTTTCAATAAATTTCACATAGTTCAAGAACATAGGCTCAAGATACTTTTTTTTTCCATCAATCTAGTTGCAGGGTCAACATGAGCTTTCTTCCACTCTGACGCTAAAGTGGGTTTATTTTGTAAGCATTCCATATTTATGAAGGAGTCTCCAAGGGCAGAGACAACAAAGAGGAATGCAAAGTAGGTATTAATCTTTTAAAGAGGTGTAAACAACATTGCAGATACTTCTGACACCCCCACTTTTTCATCCCTGTATTCCCCCACACTCTTCCATTTCTTATAGCATATAAAACTCAACTTTTCTTTAGCTCTTGAGTTTCCAGTCTTTAGTAGGCCACTATTAACATAATGATAATAGTAAAATGATTTATTATTTGCTATATATTACAGCAGTTCCTAATGCTTAAATCAATTTTCACACACAATGTTACTTAATCATCTACTCAGGATAGGAGGGCAAATGGAAATACTAAATAGTCCCTCAACCTATGTAAGTATTATGTTCTTCAAGGTGTTTCACATACATGGTCTCATCTAATCCTCAGGAAAGAGCCCAGAAGGGTAGACAGGAAAGATGGCATCCTCCTTTTTTTACAAATAAGGAAAGGTGACACGGAGATGTTTTCTTTATTCACACTCCATGTTGTTCCAAATTTACCAAGGTTACAGAAGTAGTGAGAGCTATAGGCAGATTCTGAAACCAGATCTGCATAAGCTAAATCTGAGCTGTTTCCACCATACTGATAGTAGCCAGAATGGTTCTAAGAACTCTTAGAATAGTACAACAGTAAGTCAATTTTACTGCATATAAAATTTAAAATTTCAACATATGTACACATCATGGCCCCTCCCCTAAAATATATTGGTAACAAGTTCTTCACTGAAAATGGAACATCTTCCAATTTCTGAATGAAATGAAACTGGAAACCATCATTCTCAGCAAACTGACACAAGAACAGAAAACCAAGCATCGCATGTTCTCACTGTTACATATACATTCAAGAACCTAAAGGAAATAAGTGGGTGTTGAACAATGAGAACACATGGACACAGGGAGAGGAGTATCACACACTGGGGCCTTGGGGGTGCGGAGCAAGGGGAGGAATAGCAGGGGGTGGGGGGATTGGAAAGGGATAGCATTAGGAGCAATAATGTAGATGACGGGGTGATGGATGCAGCAAACCACCACCATGGCACATGTAAACCTATGTAACAAACCTGCACAATCTGTACATGTACCTTAGAACTTAAAGTACAATAAATTTTAAAACAAAGAAAATTTATTTTGAACATATAATCATATCCCTAGTAAAACAGAACAGAAAAATAAAATCCCCAAACCAGGAACTAAATTCCCAAATGAATTTTTAACTTGGTCAGAAGACAAATGAAAGCCTGCTGACATTGTCAACACTGTTTTTTTTTTTTTTTTTTTTTTTTTTTTTTGAAGGGAGAAGATAAATAGTAATCTATTAGGTGTAGGTGTTGAGGGAAAAATATAAGTTCAAATATGTTGTTAAAATTTATGGAGCCAGGCATGATGGCTCACACCTGTAATCCCAGTGCTTTGGGAGGCTGAGGTGGGAAAATCATTTGAGACCAGGAGTTTGAGACCAGCCTAGGCAACACAGCAAGACCCCATCTCTACAAAAAGTTAAAAAACTAGCTGGGTATGATGACTCATATCTATTGGCCTACTTACTTAAGAGGCTAAGGTGGGATAATCACTTGAGCTCAGGAGTTCAAAGACATACTGGGCAACACAGTGAGACCCATCTTGAAAAAAAATTTAAGGGTGGGGAAATTCTGGCTTTCATTTATTGTGAAAGAATTTAAAGTCACCTCTTACAGATAACAATTGTATGTTCTGGACAAAATATAAAAAACGATTTGAAAGCTCCTCCAAAGGAACTGAAGAGAAGTCACCACTAAAAAGAGAGATTTCTGAGTTTATGCTTGAGGGTACTTCTCAATCCATGCTTCATAGGCTGGCAAAAAGCCACAGGCTCATTGGTTTGAGGTTTCAGAGAACATAGGTTGGGGCTAGCAGAGCAGCTGCAAAATTAGGGGGTACTCCTGAAAAGAAGAGAACCATAGAGAAGCTCCCTCTGACCAAATTCTTGTTTGGTCACTGACTCCAGGAGGCTCAAAAAGAACATCTGAAAGCTGAAAAAACAGGACAGAGATTTTAGCTTCTGTCCACAATGAAGGCTACAGACCTAATCGAACAAAAGTCAACACTCTTTAGAGGAACATATAGAGTCCACAATCTCTACAATTCCTCATTTACTATGTCTACTGTGTAATAAAAAATTACTAGAAAAAGCAGGGAACTGTGACCCATAGCCAAGAAAAAAAAAGCAGTCTATTGGAATAAAGTGAACAAAGGCAATAAACAGCTACTACAGATATGTTCAAGAACCTAAAGGAAAATAGTGCCATATGAATAAACAGACAATTAGTCTTAACATAGATACTGAAATTATAAAAATGAACCCATGGAAATTACTGTATTTACTGTACTAAGAAGTGCAATAATTGAAAAAAATCTCTACATGGTTTAATAGCATAGTGGAGACCATGTTGAGTCACCAAATTTGAAGAAAGATCAATAGTAATTGTCAAATATGAAGCCCAGAGAAAAAGAATTAAAGAAAATAAAGCTTCAATGAATTGTGGAACATAACAAATAATACGTAAGATACTGGAGTCAAGAATAGGAATGAGATGACGTAGAAAAAGCATTTAAATAAATAATAAATTTTGCCAAATTGGGTGAAAAACATAAACTTATAAATCTAAGAAGCTCAATGAACCCAAGGCAGGATAAATACAAAGAAATATACCTAGGCACATAATAAGCAAATTACTGAAATTCAAAGACAGAGAAAAATTCAAAACTGGTCTAAAGAAAAGATATATTACATATAGGGGAACACTGATACAAATGTTGACTGACTTGTCATCAGAAACAATGGAGAGTAGAAAACAAGAGAAGATACTTCCAAATAATGAAAGGAAAATACTGGCGGCAGAATGTTATCTCCAAGACAATAACCCTTCAAAAGCGAAGAGAACACATTTTCATATAAACCAAAGCTAAGAGAAATTATAACCAGTAGGCCTATACAACAAGTTAAAAGAACTTCAGGCTAAAGAGAAATGACACCACATGGAAATTGTGACCTACAGGAAAAAATGAACAACAGAGTGAGACCTGGACAACAGAGTGAGACCTTTTCTAA
>NW_022436956.1:9660984-9746697 GCF_009761245.1 Sapajus apella
CAAAAAAAAAAAAAAAAAAAAAAGCAAAAATCCAAACATCAATAATTGAGTATATATCATTACTATAGTGGTCTTGTGAAAATACGTAACTTGAATACAATAATGTGAGAAAATATGAGACAAAACAAAATTTAGGGAAATTGTACAAAATAACTGGTCTGTATTTTTCAAAAGTATCAAGGTCAAGAAATATAAGCATCAAGGAACTATTCCAAATGAAAGGAGACTACGGGGACATGAAAACCATGCATGATCTGGGTTTGAACACAGGCAAAGGGAAAACATTTTTTATAAAACACATTATTAGAACAACTGATAAAATCTGAATATGAACCCTGAACTAGACGATAGTGTTGTTATATCAATTTTAAATACCCTCATTTCTGTTAACTAAACCAGGCTGTCTGTAAGAAAGTCCTTATTCTAAGGAAATACATATTGAACTCATCAGAAGAAAAATACTAGCAACTGAGACTTAATGATGGGATACATTGTTTGGCCTAATCCTTGCAATGAACAAATAACTAAAAATTACTAAAAAATCTTTTAAAAATCGGCCAGGTGTGGTGGCTCACACTGTAATCCCAGCACTTCTTGGGAGGCTGATGTGGGTGGATCACTTGAGGTCAGGAGATTGAGACCAGCCTGGCCAACATGGTGAAACCCCATCTCTACCAAAAATATAAAAAATAGCTGGGCATGGTTGCACACACCTGTAATTACAGCTACTTGGGAGGCTGAGACATGAGAATCACTTGAACCCAGGAGGCAGAGGTTGCAGTGAACCAAGATCGTGCCACTGCCCTCCAGTCTGGGCAACACAGTGAGACCTCAAAACAAAAAACTTAGTACTGGAAGTCCTAGCCAGAGCAATGAGGCAAGAAAAAGAAATGAAATGCATTCAAATAGGAAAAGAAGTCAAACTGTCTCTCTTTGATGATGACATGATTCCATAAAAAACCCTAAAGAGGGCCGGGCACGGTGGCTCATGCCTGTAATCCCAGCACTTTGGGAGGCCGAGGTGGGTGGATCACAAGGTCAAGAGATCAAGACCATCCTGGTCAACATGGTGAAACCCCGTCTCTACTAAAACTACAAAAAATTAGCTGGGCGTGGTGGCACGTGCCTGTAATCCCAGCTACTCAGGAGGCTGAGGCAGGAGAATTGCTTGAACCCAGGAGGCGGAGGTTGCAGTGAGCCGAGATTGTGCCATTGCACTCCAGCCTGGGTAACAAGAGTGAAGCTCCGCCTCAAAAAAAAAAAAAAAAAACCCCTAAAGAATCTGACACAGGCTCCTGGAATTGACAAAATCAGTGTATAAAAATCATTAGCATTTTTATAAACCAATAGTGGTTGAAGCTGAGAATCAATTCAAGAGCACAATCCCATTTACAAGAGTCATAAAAAATATGAAATACCTAAGAACTCATCTAACCAAGAAGGTAAAAGATAACAAGTTCTCCTTGTAGAGACAAGAATTACAGAACATTGCTGAAAGAAATCAGAAACAATACAAATAAATTGAAAAATATTCCATGCTCATGGATTGGAAGAATCAATACAGTTAAAATGACCATACTACCCAAAGCAATTTACAAATACAACATTACCCCTACCAAAATACTCATAACATTTTTCACAGAATTAGAAAAATGTATTCTGAATTCATTTGGAACCAAAAAAGAGCCTGAATAACCAAAGCAATACTAAGCAAAAAGAACACAGCCAGAGGCATCAAATTGCCTGACTTCAAACCACACTGTAAGGCTACAGTAATCAAAACAGCATGGTACTGGGAGAAAACAGTCACATTAAGCCAGTGGACAGAACAGAGAACCCAGAAATAAAAGCACACATCCCATAACCATCTGATCTTTGATAAAATCGAAAAAATAAACAATGAGGAAAGAACTCCCTACTAAATAAGCGGTGCTGAAATAACTGGCTAGCCATATGCAGAAGAATGAAACTGGACCACAACGTTCATATATGAAAATTAACTCAAGATGGGGTAAAATTTAAATGTAATACTTCAAACTATAAAAATCCTAGAAGAAAACCCAGGAAATATCCTTCTTGACATAGGCTTTGGTAAAGAAATTATGGCTAACTCAAAAGGAGTAGCAACAATAACAAAAATTGACAAATGAGACCTAATTAAACTAAAGAGTTTCTGCACTGCAAAAGAAATGACCAACAGAATAAACACAAAGCCTTCAAAATAGGGGAAAATATTCACAAGCTATGCTTCTGACAAATGTCTAATATCCAGAATCTATAAGAAACTTAAACAAATCATTACAAACCAAAGTCTAATTTAAACCAAAAATCTAATTTAAAAATGGGCAAAGTATATGAACACTTTCAAAAGACATACAAGCAGCCAACAAATACATTTTTTAAAAATGCTCAACATCACTAATCATCACAGAAATGTGAATCAAAACCACAATGAGACACCATCTCACATCAGTCAGAATGGCGATTATAAAAGAGTCAAAAAAAACAGATGTTGGCGAGGTTGCAGAGAAAAGGGAACACTTATACACTGTAGCTGGGAATGCAAACTAGTTTAGCCACCTTGGAAAGCAGTTGGCAATTTTGCAAAGAACTTAAAATACTATTCAACTACTATTCAACTCAGAAATCCTACTACTGGGTATATACCCCTAATAAAATATGCTATCAAAAAGACACATGTACTCATATGCTTAATGCAGCTCTAGTCACAACAGCAAAGACGTGGACTCAACTTAAGTGCCGATGAATGGTGGATTGGATAAAGAAACTATGGTATATACACACAAAGGAATACTATGCAGCCATGAAGAATAATGAAACAATGATCTCTGCAGACAGATGGATGGAGCAGGAGGTCTTTATCCTAAGTGACCTAATGCAAGAACAGAAAACCAAATACCACATGTTCTCATTTGTAAGTGGAAGCTAAGTATTGAGTATAAATGAATGTAAAGATGAGAACAACAGACAGTGGGGATCAACAGGGGAGAGAAAAAGTGGGGAATGGGCTGAAGAACCATCTGTTGGGTACTATGCTTACTGCCTTGGTGACAGGATCACCGGGACCCCAAGCTTCAGCATTGTGAAATTATCCCATGTAACAAACTGGCACATGTACCCTTTAATCTATAACAAAGGTAAATTTTTCTAAAACAAACAAACAAAAAAATAAGCTGGCTGAATGGATTGAAAAAAGAAATCAAGATGCAACTATATCCTGCCCATAAGAAACTCACTTTAACTACGAAGATACATCTAAACTGAAAGCGAAAGGTTGAAAAAATATATTCCAAATAAACGAAAACCAAAAAAGCAGGAGTAACCTATATTTGTATCAAATAGACTTTAAGCAAAAACTGTAAAAGGAGATAAAGAACATCCTTATGGATTGTTAAAGAGGTTAATATAGCAAGAGAACATAAAAACAGTAAATACACATGTATACCCAGCACCATAGCACCTAAATATATAAAGCCAATATTACTAGATCTAAAGGGAGAGACCAACTGCAATACAGTAATATTAGGGGACTTCAACAACCTACTTTGGCAGTGAACAGAACATCCAGATCATCAAAGAAACATCAGAGGTAAACTACACTCTAGACCAAACAGATATAACAGATATTTATAAAATATTTCATCCAACTACTGTAGAATACATGTTCTTGTATGAGAAGCCACAAAACAAGTCAACAAATTAAAGTCAAAATCATATCAAATATATTACCCAACCACACCGGAATAAAACTGTAAGTCAATAATAAGAAGAACTTTGGAAGTTGTACAAATACATGAAAATTAAACAATGTGCTTCTGAAAGACCAATAGGTCAAAAAAAATTAGAAGTAAATTTAAAAATGTCTTAAAACAAATTGGAAACACAACATACCTCAAAACCTATGGGATCCAGCAGAAGTAGTGATAAAAAGGAAATTTGTCGTAATAAATGCTTAACATAAAAAAAATAGAAAAAAAACACAAAAAACTTAACAAAGAACAAACCAAATTAAAAAAAAAAATCAAATCCAAAGTTAAGAGAAGCAAATAATAAACATCAATGTAGAAATAAAATTTAGACCAAAATGTGTAGGAAAAATAAACAAAAAGTTGTTTTTTGGAAAAGATCAGCAAGATTCAAGAAATCTCTACCTAGACTACCAAAATAAAATTGAGAGAAAAAAAAAAAGCAGTGAAGACCCAAATACAAAGGATCATTAGAGTCTATTATGAACAACTGTATGACAAAAAACTGAAAAAGCTAAAAGACATGGATAAATTTCCAGATACATGCAACCTATCAAGATTGAACCATGAAACAGAAAACCTGAACATATCAATAATGAGCAACAATATCAAAGCAGTAATAAAAAGTCTTCCATCAAAGAAAAACTCAAGACGTAATATATTCACTGCTGAATTATATCAAACATTTAAAGAACAACTAATACCAGTTCTACTCAAACTACTCAAAAAAGTGAAAAGGAGGAATATTTTCAAACTGATTCTACCAGGCCAGCATTACCATAATACCAAAATCAGGCAAAAATCCTGAACAAAATACTATTAAACAGAATCCAAAAAACACATTAAAAAGATCAATATATGCAAATCAAGAAACATGACATATCAACATCAACAGAATCAAGGACAGAAAAAAAAAAAAAGAACAAGGCTGGAGGCATGATACCACCTGACTTCAAATTATACCACAAAGCTATAGTAACCAAAAAAGGCCGATAATGGAATACAGATACACACATAGACCAATGAAATAGAATAGAGAACCCAGAAATAAATCCACATATTTACAGCCAACTCATTTTCAACAAAGGTGCCAAGAACCTACACTGGGGACAGTCTCTTCAATAAATGATTCTAGGAAAACTGGATATCCATGGGCAAAAGAATGAAACCAGATCCATATCTTTCACTAAACACACACACACACACACACACACACACACACACACACCCCCAACTGAAAATGGATTAAAGGTCTAAATGGGCTGGGCACAGTGGCTCACAGCTGTAATCCCAGCACTTTGTGAGTCCGAGGTGGGCGGATCACAAGGTCAGGAGTTCAAGACCAGCCTGACCAACATAGTGAAGCCCTGTCACTACTAAAAATACAAAAATTAGCAGGGCGTAGTGGCACATGCCTGTAATGCCAGTTATTCAGGAGACTGAGGCAGGAGAATCATTTGAACCCAGGAGGCAAAGGTTGCAGAGAGCCGAGATTGTGCCACTGCACTTTAGCCTGGGCAACAAAGTGAGAGTCTGTCTGAAAAAAAAAAAAAAAGGTCTAAATGTAGGACCTGCAACTATAAAACTACTAGAAGAACACATTTGAAAAACACTAAGAATTTTCTGTGGAAGACATCAAAAGTACAGGCAACAAAAGCAAAAACAGACAAATAGTATTACATCAAGTGAAAACACTTCTGCACAGCAAAGAAAACAATCAGAGTAAAGAGACAACCTACAGAATGGGAGAAAATATTTGCAAAGTATCCATCTGACAAGGGATTAATAACCAGAATTCATAGGAAACTCAGACAACTCAATAGCAAACAAAACAAAACAAAACAAAACAAATCTGATTTTAAAATGTGCAAAAAACTGAATAGACATCTCTCAAAAGACATCCAAATGGCTAATAGGTATATGAAAAAATGTTTGACTGGGCACAGTAGCTCATGCCTTTAATCCCATCACTTTGGGAGGCTGAGATGGGTGGATCACTTGAGGTCAGGAGTTCAAGACCAGCCTGGTCACCATGGCGAAACCCCATCTCTACTAAATATACAAAAAGTTAGTTGGGCATGGTGGTGGATGCCTGTAATCCCAGCTACTTGGGAGGCTGAGGTAGAATTGCTCGAACCCAGTAGGTGGAGGTTGCAGTGAGCCAAGACTGTGCTATTGCACTCCAGCATGGGTGACAAAGTGAAACTCTCTCCCAAAAAAAAAAAAAAAAAAAAAAGTTCAACATGACTGATCATCAGGGAAATGCAAATCAATACATTGAGAGATATCTCTCCTGTTAAAATGGCTATTATCTGGGAGGCATCATACTACTTCAAAATATACTGCAAGGCTACAGTAACCAAAACAGCATGGTACAAAGTACAAAAGCAGACACACAGACCCGTGGAACAGAATAGAGAGCACAGAAATAATGCTGCACACTTACAACCATCTGATCTTCGACAAAGTTGACAAAAGCAAGGGGAAAAGGACTGAAATGGAACGTGGATTCAAACAAGTAATGGAAAAAGGACTCAATAAATGATGTTGGGATAATTGACAAGCCATATGCAGAAGATTGAAACTGGACTCCTTTCTTGTACCACAAACAAAAATAAAGTCAAGATGGATTAAAGACTTAAATGTAAAACTAAAATGATAAAAACCCTGGAAGATAACCTAGGAAATACCATTTTGAACATAGGTCCTGGCAAAGATTTTATGATGAAGACGCCAAAAGCAATTGCAATGAAAACAAAAACTGCCAAATGAGACCTAATTAAACTAAAGAACTTATGCACAGCAAAAGAAACTATCAATAGAGTAAAGAGACAATCTACAGAAAGGAAGAAAATATTTGAAAACCATACATCCAACAAAGGTCTAATATCCAGAATCTACAAGGAACTTAAACTAACAAGAAAAATAAACACACAAAAATAAACAAAAATAAAAACTGTTCTCTGATACTAAATTTAAAAAAGCGATTCAGTGGAGGAAAGACAGCCTTTTCAACAAACAGTAGAGCAACTTAAGATTCAGAGGTAAAAAAATGAAATTCAGCCTAAGGTTCATACCTATATAAAAACTAATTCAAAATGCTTTAGTCTTAAACTGTAAAAATTTAAAAAAAACAACGGAAAAAATATTCAGAATCTAGGGTTATTCTAGGATAGATACCATAAACATGATCCATATAAGAAAAAATTGGTAAATTGGATTTCATTCACATTAAAAACTTCTGCCCTATAAAGCACCCTGTTGAGAGGATGAAAAGTAACAGAATGGGAGACTATATTTACAAATGACATATTTGACAAAGCATTAGTATCTAGATTACATAACTTTGAAAACTCAACATAAACAAATCTAATCAGAACACGAACGAAAGACATGAAGAAATATTTCACCAAAGATACACATATGGCAAATGAGTACATGAAAAGATGTTCAACATCATTACCCACTAGGGAAATGCAAATTCAAATCACAATGAGATATTACTACATACCTATCGGAATGGCTAAAATCAAAAATAGTGACAACACTGGTAAGGATGTGAAGAAACTGCATTACTCATATACTGGTGGTGAGAAAAAAAATGGTACAGTCATTCTGGAAATGAGAGACAGTTTTTTCAAAAACTAAACACGTGACTACCATATAATCACTCCAATACATTTATCCCAGATAAATAAAGACGATATTCACACAAAAGCTTGTAGATATTTATAGCAGCTTTAGTCACAATAGCAAAAAAGTAAATATAACAAAGATGTCCTTCAACAGGTGAGTGGTTAAACAATACCATGGATATCAAACAGCAATAAAAAGGAATGAACTTGATATACACCAACAACGTGGATGAATCTCCAATTATGGTGAGTGAAAAAAGTGATCCCAAAAGATACAATACTACAGTATGTGATTTTATTTATGTAACTGCTGTGGTCTGAAAGCTCCTATTCCCCTCCCCACAAATTCATATACTGAAACCTAATTCCTAATGTGATAGTATTGGGAGGTGAGGACGTTGGGAAGTGATTAGGTTATAGAGCAGGACCTTCCTAAATGGAATTAGTGCCCTTATAAAAGAGGCCCTAGAGAGCTGCCTTGCCCCTTCCACTATGTGGAGACACAGTAAAAAGGTGACATCTATGAGCAAGAGGCCCTCATCAGACACTGAATCTGCTGGTGCCTTGAACTTGAACTTCTCAGCCTCCAGAATCGTGAGAAACAGATATTTGTTGTTTATAGTGTTTTTGTTCTAGAAGCCTAAACAGGCTAAGATACCATTCTTATAATGACAAAATTACAGGAATAGAGAAAAGATTAGTAGTTGCCAGGAAGTAAGAGGAAAGTGAATGCGGCTATAAAAGGGTATCATGAGGAATCCTGGCGGTGATGGAAATGTCCTAACTTGACCATATCAATGTCAATATTCTGGTTATATTATTTTATAGGATATCATTGGGGTAAATTGAGCAAAAGGTACACAGGATCTCTCTGTATTACAACTACCTGCAAATCTACTATCTCTTCAAAGGTATTTACATAGAAACACATATATATTATCAAAACAGACAATAACTGTATATAAAAGTATAAAGATCTTTGATTGTCCAGAAAAGACAAGTGACTGCCTTGAGACTTTAAGTCTGTATATTGTAATATCTAGGGTAACTTTCAAAAAAAAAAAAAAAACAAAACAAATATATAAATTCCAAACTAGAAGAGGATAAATAATTTTTTAAAAATACTAAGCAAGGTTGGGTACAGTGGCTCACGCCTGTAATCCCAGCACTTTAGTAGGCCAAGGCAGGCAGATCACTTGAGGCCAGGAGTTTGAGACCAGCCTGGCCAACACGGTGAAACCCTGTCTCTACTAAAAACACAAAAATTAGCCAGGCATGATGGCACACGCCTATAATCCCAGGTACTGGGGAGGTTGAGGCACAAGAATCACTTGAACTGGTGAGGCAGAGTGAGCTCAGATCGTGCCACTGCACTCCTGCCTGGGTGACAGGGTGAGACCGACTCAAAAATAAAATACTAAGCAAGACAAAAAATTTTTTAAGAGGGTAAAAAAAAAAAAAAAAAAAAAAAGATACAAATCTAGTGGAACCAAAGTAAGATGATAGAAATAAATCCAAATTTATCAGTAATTACAGTGAAAGCAAATGGAATAAATGGTCATTGAAAAACAGATACTGTCAGATTGGATTTTAAAAATAATTAAAAGAGGGATATTTTACACATGATTTAGACAGGTAAAATTAAAAAGATAAAAAGTTATGCCATGCAAACTTTTTCTTTTTCCTTAATAAATCCTTCATGGAAAACATACAAATATTAGCCAAAAGAAAGCATGTGGGGCTAGATTCATATTTAAGGCAAAAAGTATTACTGTGTCTATAAAGAAGTTACTTCTAAATAAATAAATGGTTTAATTCACTAAGAAGATATGACAAGTATGTATCAGTATATAACCTAAGGAAACAGTCCCAAAATATACAAAGCAAAATTAACAGAACCCAGTCAGGCCTGGTGGTGAACACCTGTAGTCCCAGCTAGTTGGGACACTGAGGCAGGAAGATCGCTCAAGTCTAGGAGCTTGAGTCTAGCCTGGGCAATATAGAGGGACCCTGTCTCTGAAAAAAAATAAATAAGAGAACCAGAAGTAAAAGTACACAAATTCAAATCACAGTAAATTTTAACATGCATCTCTAGTAATTCATTGACTAAGCAGTAAGGATATAGAAGTTCTGACTATGATTAACTCAGTCATTACATGGAGATGTACAGAAGTCTGTACTCAACAATTATAAAAACTATCACTATCAAACAATTCTACTCCTAGGTATATACCCAAGAAAACTGAAAATGTGTGGACACTCACAAAGTTGTACAAGAATGTATACAACAGCCTATTCATAATAATCAAGAACTAAAAAGAACTCAAATGTCCAAATAATGAACAGAATGTGCAATACACACACACACACGAAAATTATTCAGCCAAAAGGAGTCCTGATACATGCTACAACATGGATGAATCTTGAAACCATTAAGTGAAAGAAGCCACACATGTATTATACCATTCTATTTATATGAAATATCTGGAATAAGCAAACCCATAGAGACAAAAAGTAGATTAGAATTATCCAGAGACTGGAGGAGGAAAAAGTAGGGAGTGACTGCTAATGAGTATGGAGGTTCTTTCTGAAGTTATGAAATTGTTTTAGAATTTGAGAGTGGTGATGGTTGCGTAACTTTGTGAACACACTAAAAACTACGGAAGTACACTTTAAAGGGGGTATAACACTTTAAACAGTGAATTTTGTGTATATGAATATCTCAATAAAAACAATTTTTAAATAAAAACAATTCCCAAAGGCCTGGAAATTCAGAAACATAATTCTAAATAATTTATGGATCAACAAATAAATCATATACAAAGATCTGAGAACTACAATGTAAAAATTGTAGAAACATGTAGAAAAAAGTAATAACAAGATTAGAAAAAAATTTGAGCTGTATAACAAAAATACTACACATAAAAATTTGTGGCATGAAAAAAAATGGTACTTAGGAAATTTATGGCATTTAAAACGCCTATATGGAACATACAATTGACACAGGGCTAGTATCGTGAATGTATTTATAGGATATGCAGAAAACAGAAGAAAGATGCGAAACTATCATAACAATCAAATCCACAAATCTAGACTTAGAAAAATCATACAGTAAACCAGCTGGATTCTTCAAGCAATAAACTGCAAAAGAAAAACAAGAAGGGGATAAACAGGGAACTTACAGACTAAAAGCAACTTAAAAGATATCAATCGATTGTTATTTTTAAACTTTATTTGGGTCCTGATTCAATATAAAGTATAAAACATAAGAATTAAAACATTTCAACACTTGATTATATCAATGAAGAATAGTGAAAAAAATAATGATCTTTTCAATAATCACTGCTAAATTGGATAGCCATATAATGGAAAAAAATGAAACCTAACCTCTATCTCACATTTTACACAAAATCCAATTTCAGATGAACTGTAGACCTAAATGAGTCAAAAAATAGGCCAGGCAGGCATGGTGGCTCACACCTGTAATCCTAGCATTTTGGGGGACCAAGACAGGAGGATTACTTGAGCCCAGGCACTCCAAACCAGCCTGGGCAACACAGCAAAATCTAGATCTAGTCTCCTCAAAAAAATAAAACATTTGCTAGGTGTGGTGGTGCATGCCTATAGTCCCAGCTTAGGAGGCTGAAGTGAAAGATCACTTGGGTGTGGGAGGCTGAGGCTGCAGTGAGCTGTGATTGTACCACTGCACGCCAGCTTTGGTGATACAAGACTCTGTCTTTAGGAAAAAAAAAAAAAAAAAAAGCAAAAGCCATAAAGCTTTTAAGAAGATTACATACAAGAAAATTTTCATGATCTTGGAGTAGTGAATGACTCTTTTAATACAAAAGATAAAACACTAGACAGAGGAAAGGTGTAAATAGGACATTAAAATTACAAATGACCATGAAGAATGGAACAATAAGCCATAGAATGGGACAGTATAGATATTCAACACATGTAAATTAATAAAGGACTCTAGTATGCTGAACATATGAAGAACTGAAATTATTAAGAAAAAGAAAAGGCAATTAGAACAATAAGCAAAAGACTAGAACAAGTATATCATAAAATGCTCAACCTCATTTAAACTTAGGAACAAGCAAATTAACACCATGCATATATCATTACACAGCAACAATTTGTGAAAACAGACTGGATCAGCCTGGGCAACACAGTTAGACGCTGTCTCTACAAAAAAATACAAAAATTAGCCAGGTGTGGTGGTGTGTACCTCTAGTCCCAGCTACTTGGGAGCTAAGGCAAAAGAATTGCTTGAGTCTGGGAGGCTAAGGCTGCAGTGAGCCGTGTTTGTACCACTGCTCTCCAGCCTGGGCAACAAAGTGAGACACTCTCAAAGGGAAAAAAAAAAACAAAAAAAAAACCCAACAAAAACAAAAACAATTTAGACTGACCACACCAACTGCAGGTGAAAATTTGGAATACTAGAAACACATACTCTGTTGCTATGAACATTCTTATACTTTAGGCCAAAAAACTGTTTTTCCAGGAACTGTACACTTTTCTCCTATGGAAATACTAATTGGTACAATCACTTTGGAAAATAATAGTTTGTCATTATTCTACCCTAATACCCAGATATTCCTCTTCTGGGCATAAACCGTAGACTCTAGGACCCAGCGAAACAAATGAACATGTACAAGAATGTTCTTAGAAGAATTCTATAATATCATCAAACTGTACACAATCCAAATATCAGTCAGCAGCAGAATAGTGGGATGTTCATAAATACTATCCTATATAAAAATTAAAATTAATGAACTCAATACACACAAAAACATGGATATAAGAAAATCAACACATGAAAAATATAGCAAAATTTATATAAAGTTCATTAATGAAAACTGTTATCAATTAAAAATACATAAACTAAATGATATTATTTGAAGATGCATACATAGTTAAGAAAATTCTAAAAAAACACCAAGAAAAGGATTATCACCAAACTCTATTTTGTGATTATCTCTGGGGGAAGAAAGCAGGTTGTGACTGGGAGACCGTACATAGCAAATTTTTAAGGGTCTATAAATGATCTTTCTACAATTGAGTTGTGGTTAAGTGAATGTTAACTTTACAACTGCATGTTAAACTGTGCATATTTCATGTATTTTAATTATGCTTATCTCAACAACCACACTGTACACACTACACACACACACACACACACACACACAGAAACATAGGTTGATTTTTCCATCAAAATTTGAACCGTTATCTTCAGGTAGTAAATTCTTTTGTATCCTTTTTTTTTTTTTTTTTTAAATAATAGGACTAAATACCTTCTCACAACAATATAATGGACATGACAGGAAAATTAAGGCACCTTATATTTACAGAATGTCTTTCTGTGCAAAACATGATGCAATACTCTTCTTATACATTAACGCGTTAAAAATTAATAACTCTAAAAGGTACTTATTATCAGTCACTTTACTGAGGTAATTGCCAGTGTTCAGATAAATAAATGTCAAGCTAGTCCAAATCTGAAAATTGAAGATTTCCCACCATTCTATACAAATTCCCACAGCAAACAGTTTACTATCCATCTATTCATCTTCCCCTTAAAATATTCTGTGGTATCTGCCTCATGTGATATTCAATTGATTTATTCATTTATTCAACATTCAATCATTTATTTAACAAACATTTATTTAGTACCTATTATATTCCAGGTACTGTTTTCATATGAGTCATACAAGGGTTAAAAGGAATGGCAAAGTCTAAGCTTACATTTTGGTTGGGGAGACAGGCAATAAATAATTTCAGACAGTGATCAAATTCTATGGAGAAAACAGAATAAAGTGACAATGACTCAGGGTGGTAGAAACACTTGGGTTGAGATTTGAATGTTCAGTCAGCCATGCAAACTACTGAAAGGGTTCCATGCACAGGGACCAGTAAGCACCAAGGTCCTGGAAGGGAAATGTGCCTTAGTGGACAGAAAGCAGGCAACGCTGTCTAGAATCCCATGTGCAAAAAGGACAGAGGGTGAATTATGGAGGGTCAGGTAAGTCATAGCAAAAAGTTTAGATTCCTAGCCTAGATGCAGTAGGAAGCTATTTTAAGTTTTTAAGAAAGGGAGGGCCACGGTACAATTTATATTTTTAAAAAATTTAGGAGTATATAAAGAAAAGGCTGCTTCAGAAGAAGGGAGTTGGCAATGGCAAAAGTGAAAGGAGGAAGACTACTTGTTATTACAGAAATCCAGGGAGGAGATTAAGGAGATTGAACGGGAATGGGCAACCATGAAAACAGACATGGACAGTTTCTACATATATGCTGAGGATAGATCGGATCAACTGAGTGCTAATTTGTTGAACAGCTATTTATTCTATACTGTAATGTTATCAGGCACAGTTCTAGATGCTGGGTATATGAAACTGAATAGGACAGAAAGGGTCCCTGATCTCAAGGAACTTATATATTACATATCCTAATATGAAAAGCAGAAATTTAATAGATAAAAATATCCTATAAAGTCAGGTAAGAAGTATTACAATGAAAGCTAAAGGAAAAAGAGAGACAGAGGTGGTTATTATTTTAGATAAGTCAAGGAAAGACTTTGCAGAAGTGACATTTAAGCAGGCACCTAAAGTGAAGCACAAGCCACACAAATATTTGGGAGTAAAGTATTATAGGTACAGGTAACTGCAAGTGAAAAGACGCTGAGGAGGCAATGTGCTTATCTTCTTGTGAGAAGAGCAAAGCCAATGTGGCTAGAGCAGAATGAACAAGGAGTGGAGTGGCACATGAAGCCAAAGAAGTGGCCAGGAGATAGATCACATAAAGCTGTATAGCTTATACATTGAGTTTTGAATTTTATTTTAAGTGTGTTAAAAAGCCATGTGAATTGAGAACAGGACCAGGATATCTGATTCACATTTTAAAAGGATCATTCTGACAGCTTTTCTAGAAAATAAACTTCTGAGGGATAATACAAACAGAGAGATGACAGTGCCTTCAACTGGAGTGGTACTAGCTGAGGTGTGAAGTGGGACATATTTTGAATGGATTTGTTAAATTGAATAGGATCTGCCGAATTGAATGTAGAATATGGGGGGAAAAAAGTGAAGGATGACCTAGGGTTTTGGCTTAAGGAACTGAGGAGTGAAATAACATTTCTGAGAAAGAGAAAACTAGTAGAGAAACAGGTTGGAGAACAGGAATCAAAAGCTATTTTTGGTCATGAGATGCCTACTGGATGTTCAAGTGGAAATGTAAAGTAGGTAAAAGGCTAGTGCTCAGAGAAGAAGTTCAAGCCAGTGAGAGCTGGTTTTTTGTTTGTTTGTTTGTTTTTTGAGACAGAGTCTAGTTCTGTCACCAGGCTGGAGTGCAGTGGCGCAATCTTGGCTCACTGCAATCTCTGCCTCCTGGGTTCAAGAAATTCTCCTGCCTCAGCCTCCCAAGTAGCTGGGACTACAGATGCGTGCCACCACGTCCAGCTAATTTTTGTGTTTTTTTTTTTTTTTTTTTAGTAGAGACGGGGTTTCACCATGTTGGCCAGGATGGTCTGATTTCTTGACCTCATGATCCACCCGCCTTGGCCTTCCAAAGTGCTGGGATTACAGGCATGAGCCACTGCGCCCAGCCTGTTTTTGAAAGATACGAATGACTCACAGATAATTCTCAAGAATAAAATTTCTCCCATATTTGAGAATTTATACAGACTCAATTCTTAGGCATACCCTAAGTAGGTTCAAATAAATAAAACAGTTTCAAATTTATTCCTGCTATGGGTATACTCCAGTAATACAATTTGCCAGTATACATTAATATGAGATAAACTCTAATCATAACATTCTACATGTTCTTGGCTTCAGATTAAAATAACTAATTAATTTTATACTTTTTATAATTTAAAAAATTTCTATTAGAGGCAGGGTCTCACTTTGTCATCCAAGCTGGATTGCCTTGATGCAATCACAGCTCACTACAGCCTCAAATTTCTAGGCTCTTGCAATCCTCCTCTCTCAGCCTCCTAAGTAGTTGGGACTATAGGCAGGAGCCAAGGCCTCAACCTAATATGCTCTAAAGTTAATACAAATTTTATTAGAAAAACAAAGGTTTTGTAAGTCATAGGTAAAGGAATAATGAATCAGATCTATTTTTCTTACAGCTTCCTTACTCTTCCCTTCCCTCTTTTATTCTTTATCATCTAAAAGCTTGGTCACGAGTAAGTTCAAAAAGTAGATAAAATATGGCTGTGAAAGTAGAAAATATAGAAAAATATTTAAGATGCTCAACAGTAATTTTGAGAGTAAAGTTGGTTAAGCACTAGTTTATGCTCCACTTCTCCTTGAAAGGCCAACCAGTATTTTACTAACTATGCTGGAAAACACATCTACCTGCAATTTTAATTAATCATTATAATTCAAAAACAGGTATATATAACTGGCCAGGCTCTTTTGAAAATATAGGTACAAACCTTGGGGATATATGTTTTGAAGCTAGCCTCGATTCACAGACTGATAAATCTACTGTCCAAGTCACAAGGCTTATATCTTTATTGGTTCATCTTATAATTAAGTCAACATGGGAGAAATATATACTTTTTGGATTAAACAAAATGTTTTGATAAAAATGGGAAATGTGTATATAAAAGCTGGAAAACTCATGTCCTCTGAAACTTGGCTTCCACTAGATGAATTTCAAATTCAGATACTAAATACACATGAAGAAATAATCTAATGAATTCTAATCATCCTTTCCCCAAAGTTTTCCTTACAATTAAGATATAGGTATTATTTGTATGCAGAATAAACAAAATGAATTGGAATATGTTTGGATAAAGAGGGAAGTGAATACTTTAGGAACTATTGTTTGCAGTTTGCAGAATAGGTTAATCTTCTCTAGGAAGAATAATGTCAATATAGCAGCACTATATTCACCAGGATTCCCCAGAGCCAATGTCAGATCATGTGGCAGGAAGCCAAACCTTCTGGCTGCTCACAATATCTATCAGCTTCCCTTTAATCTTCAGGAAGTGTCTCTTGAATTCCAATCCATCACCCTATATTAGAAATAGTATTCAAAAATAATGTCAAAATAAAAACAAAAACAAGATTATGACCTAAAATTAATCTCTTTTTAGTGGTAATAAGAGACAAACATGCTTAGATATATGTCTAGCTACAATTTCCTTTTAAGCCCGTTTATGAAGACCAAATATCCTGGCAGAGAAAATAGTTAAAAAATAATTCCGATGTAGTTTCATGCCCATCACTGTTCCTACCGCACTGAGCTCAGACAGCAGATAAAATGGCATCCTCTCTGTTTCATGTGTTGGTATATCTGGACCTAAGTCATTACATTGCATAGGCAGTAGGGTCTGGAAACTAACAATAAGCTATACAACTAAACTGAAGTCTTGTCATAACACTATTGCAATAAAACCAACAGATTTAGTTATGAGAAGAATTTCATTATACTACAATCTTAATAATTTAATTCCATAGTAAGCATCTAAAAAACAGTATTGCAGCAAATCTCTAATACAAGGAGTACTGCAGCAAATGCTCTAACACAGCAGCTACCCCTCCAACCACACATACAATCTCTTGGAAAATGGAGAAAAATGCTATTTTGGATTTACATATTAAGGGCTATAAAACTACAACTTTAAAATCAATAATTTCTAAAGAAATCACAAATATGAACAAAAAATCTATGCAGAATGTATCAATCAGAATTATTATAACATGTAAAGGTTCATTATATAATGAAACATTTTTTAACAAATCATAATTTTTATTAAAAGATAAATTAAGAAAAATATTAAAATGCTTCAAAATCTTAAAGGTGATTACTGCTGGGGAGAAAAATTTAGAATTATTTTTATTTTACCATTTTTTGCTTATCTACATTTTTCACAAAAGCATAAGCTTTGTTTCTTTTTTTTTTTTTTTTTTTTTTTTTTTTTTTTTGAGATAAAGTGTCACACTGTTGCCCAGGCTGGAGTCCAATGGTACAGTCTCGGCTCACTGCAACCTCCAACTCCCGTGTACAAGCGATTCTCCTGCCTCAGTCTCCCAAGTAGCTGGGATTACAGGCACCCACCAGCATGCCTGGCTAATTTTTTGTATTTTTAGTTTTACTATGTTGGTCAGTCTGGTCTCAAGCTCCTGACCTTGTGATCTACCTGCCTTGGCCTCCCAAAGTACTGGGATTACAGGTGTGAGCCACCGTGCCCGGCAAAAACTTTTACAATAAGGAAAACGTCAGTTGAAAAAACAATGTTTGGGAAAAACAGATTAACAAAAGCTCATGCTCATAATATTAAATGAAAAAATTACCTTCTATTTACAAATGCCACATATATACAAACATAATGGCATTTAAAAAGTCACAGAAATATTTCCATAGAAAAAATACTATAATAAAACATAAAATTACCTTAGAAAGCCGGAAGTCAACCAGTATCTTATCATCCATTTCTAACAAATTCACTTTGAAAATGAGTTTATTGTTTCTCCTATCAGTTGTTGATACAGTAACCTGAAGTAACAAAAATAAGGTTAAGCCATATAGTATACCCACTATGAAGAACAGAATGGAAGTTCTTCCAAATCTACAAATAAAACTACCTGTAAGATCCAGCAATCCCACTATTGAGATGTTATCCAAAGGAAAGGAAATTATATGGAAGAGACATTTGCATCCCTACAGAGTTATTCACAATAGCCAAGATATAGAATCAGCCTAGGTACCCAACAACAGATGAGAATAGGCCAGGCACTGTGGCTCATGCTTATATTTCAGTACTCTGGGAGGTCAAAGCAGGAAGATCCGTGAGCCCAGGAGTTCAAGACCAGACTGGGCAACATATCAGTCTCTCATTTCTACTAAAATTCCAAAAAAATTAGCCAAGCATGGTGGTGCGTGGCTGTAGGCCTAGCTACTCAGGGAGGCTGAGGCAGAAGGATCACTTGAGCCCAGGAGGTTGAAGCTGCAGTGTGGTATGATTGAGCCACTGCACCCCAGCATGGGCAACAGAGCGAGATCCTGTCTCCAAAAAACAAAACAAAAAGCCAAGCAAACAGATGAGGATAATATGATATATATACACAATGAAATACTACTCAGCCATATAAAGTAATGAAATCCTGTCATTTGCAGCAACATGGGTGGAACTGGAGGACATTATGTTAACTGAAATAAACCGGGAACAGAAAATTAAATATCACATGTTCTGTAGAAACAAAAAAACAGTTGATATCATAGAAGTAGAAAGCAGAACAGAGGATACTAGAGTCTAGGATGGGTAGGGGGAAGGTAAAGATAGAGATTAGTGAAAGAATACAAAATTACAGCTAGATAGGAGTAAGTTCTAGACCACTGTAGGATGACTACACTTAACAATAATCGAGTTTCAAACAGCTAGAAGGATATTGTACATTTCCATCACAAAGAAACTATTAATGTTTGAGATTATGAATTGCTAATTATCCTGATCTGATCACTATATATTATATGAATCAAAACATCACTATGTACCCCATGAATACATATAATTGTTGTATCAATTAAAAAAATTTTTTTTAAATTTGCAGGCTACTTGCATAACAGGAGTAGTATTAAGTATGCTGATAATCTCACTCATTCCAGAGTCTCTCTTCTCCCAACGGGTATATGTATCCCCACCAATCTATCAACAGAAGTGCAGCTCCCAGGGATTGAGTGTATATGAACTCATAGCAACAAAACTTACTGTATTTTACCAAAATACCACTGAAAGAAGAAACAATCAAAGATGAAAATATGAGAGGAAAAGCAAGATGATTAAAACATGAGAAAGAAAAAGGCCTGACTTGTGGCTGAAAAGCTAGAGCGGCAATTAGAAGATGGCCAAGGTCTTGAGATGCCTTGCAACTTTCACTTTTAGAACGCTCCTATGGTATGTAAAGATGCTCAGCCTAGCTGATTGATGCAGACAGAAAGCCTCAGCTAACAGCCAGTACCAAGACTCCAAACATGGGAGTAAGAACATTTGAAACCACCAGCCACCGTAAAGACATCAAATGACTACATTTGATGTATAATGAATAAGCTGGATGAGTAAGCCTGAGCAAGATCAGCAGATATGCTTGAAAAATCCAACCCAAATTACAAAAGTAGTTGTAATAATTCTTACTTCAAGAAACTATAAAAACACACATCTATACCACAACTGTGCAGCACTGAAAAAACAAACTAGTTCTGGGAAAATTAATACAAGATATTCAACTCAACAAATCTGAATTAAGCTCTTAAACTTCAAAGACAGAAAATACTTCAAGAACTGAAAGATAGTGAATCAAGGAGTGATGTCAGTGAAAATGGCAGAGGAAAGAACTCCAGACGTCCATTACTCCACAAAAGCAATTTTAAAAATCTGCCAAAAACTGTCAGAATCAACTTTTTCAGAATATTGTAAACTAACTAGAAGCTTGCAACTTATTCAAAACAAGTGAAACTCAGTGAGAACAGTGAGCTTTCTGGCATTGTAACTTACCCTGTTCACATCCCCTGCTCCTCACTCAGTGGCAGCCTTGAAAATTAACAGTCCATATTTCAGGTATAGGTCCAGGTGGGAGCAAAATAAACCTCATGTACAAACTATCTTAAGCCAATCTGAACCTCTAAAATAACCCAATCAAAAGGCTTGTCCTGGCCGGGTGAGGTGGCTCACGTCTAATCTCAACACTTTGGGAGGCCAAGGCGGGTGGATCACCTGTGGGCTGGAGTTCCAGACCAGCCTGACCAACAAGGTGAAACCCCATCTCTACTAAAAACACAAAAATCAGCTGGGCTTAGTGGCGGGTGCCTATAATCCCAGCTACTTGCAAGGCTGAGGCAGGAGAATTGCTTGAAGCTAGGAGGCAGAGGTTGCACCACTGCACTCCAGCCTGGGTGAGAGAGCCAGACTCTGACTCAAAAAAAAAAAAAAAAAAGAAGAAGCTTGTCTTTATTTTGCCTTTGTTAACTGTAACTCACCTTGTGGTAAAGCTGCTCCTGGGTAGTGTTTGCTGAAAACACTTACAGGAAAGTGCTTTAGTCTCTGCTGCCTAAAGCAGTGAGAGCAACTGGGGCAAACAGACTACCCAAGAAGTCTGGAAGAAAAAGTTAGGGAATGAGATTTTTGAGGAATAATGACTTTTGAAAAGGTCCAGCATATACCTGGGAATCTAAAAGGACACACCCATGACGAAGGCAGTACACATGCTTAGGAAAAAGCTGAGAGAGCCCTAAGCTCTACATCTGCCCTAACTTTGTATTTTGCACAAGCGGATAGTGAAGGCTGAGGCAACATTGTAAACTTCTTGGCTGAGTATTGCAGGTGTGCCCCAACACAAATACAGAACCGCTATGCAGATTTTTTGTTTTTGGTAAACAGAATTTAAGGAAATCTCTGTCCAATCATTAGCTGACCACTAAAACTAATAGGACAGAAAGTGCACAGCCATGCATGACAAACAATACCAACTTTAAAAAATTACATCAGAAAAATCACCAAGGCCAGGCGTGGTGGCTCATGCCTGTAATCCCAGCACTTTGCAAGGCTGAGGCGGGTGGATCACCTGAGGTCAGGAGTTTGAGATCAGTCTGGCCAACATGATGAGACCCTGTCTCTAGTAAAAATACAAAATATTAGCCGGGCTTGTTGGCAGGAGCCTGTAATTCCAGCTACTTGGGAGGATGAGGCAGGAGAATCACTTGAACCCAGAGGTGGAGGTTGCAATGAGCTGAGATCATGCCACTGTACTCCAGCCTGGGTAACAAGAGCGAAACTCTGCCTCAAAAAAGAAAAAGAAAAAGGTCACTAAAAAAACCAAACAACTACCTCAAGCAGTAACAAACCCTGGTAAGAGGGGAAAATCTGACTTCTAGAGTTGCCACATATTGCCACAATATGCCCAGTTTTCAACAAAAAATTACAAATCATGTAAGGCAACAAGTATGGCCCATACAAAACAGTCCCTGAGGAACACAAAGAAAGAATAATGAAAAGTGAACAGAGTCTAAGAACTGTGGTACATCAAGTGTACCAACAATACACATAATGAGTCTAAGAGGGAGAGGAGAGTTAGGTACAGAAAAAAATATTTGAAGAAAAATGGCGAAAAACTTCCCAAGTTTGATTAAAAACATTAATTTACACATCCAAGAGACTCAGTGAACTCCAAATAGAATGAACAAAGAAATCCACTGCAAGATACATCATAATCAAACTGTGATCAACAGAGAAACTTAGAAGCAGCAAGGGAACAGCAAGGTCTCACGTAAAACAGGTCCTCAGTAAGATTAACAGCTGATTTCTCATCAGAAACCACAAAGGCTAGAAGGTAGTAGTGGCATATTCAAAGTGCTGAAAAACAAAAGCTAATAAGAATTCTGTATCCAGTAAAACCCCCTGTGGAAGAGAAAATAAGGCACTTAAAACTGATAGGAACAGATACTACACCTGATCTTAGACAAAAGGCTGAGAAGCGATTTTTTTTTTTTTGAGACAGTCCTGCTCTGTTGCCCAGGCTAGAGAGCAGTCACAATCAGATCATGGCTCACTGTAGCCTCGATCTCCTAGGGCTCGGGTTATCTTCCCACCTAAAGTGTCCGCAGTAGCTGGGTTTACAGGCACACACCACAATGCCCAACTAATTTTTAAAATATTTTTAGTAGAGATGGGGTTTCACTGTGTTGGCCAGGCTGGTCTCAAACTCTTGGCCTCAAGTCATCTGCCTGCCTCAGCCTCCCAAAGTGCTGGAATTACAGGTGTGAGCCATGACACCTAGCTAAGGAATTTTAGATTCAAAGACATAAATAGGTTAAAAGGAAAAGGAAAAAAAAAAAAAAAAAAACAGACTGTGTAAACAATAAACAAGAGAGTTGGTAGCTGGGTAAGGTGGTATGTCCCTGCAGTCCCACCTACTTGGGCGGCCAAGGCAGGAAGGTCACTTGAGCCCAGGAGTTTGAGGCTGTGGGTGCACTATAATTGTGCCTCAAATAACCACTACACTCTAGCCTGGGCAACATAGTAAGACTCCATCTAAACAAAAGAAAATACACAGAAGATAGCCGGTGAACTGGTGTGGCTATACTGATACTAGACAAAATAGACTGATGAAAATTGCCAATTTAGCTGGGCATGGTAGTGCATACCAGTAGTCCCCATTACTCGGGAGGATCACTTGAGCCCAGAAAGTCAAGGCCAGCCTCGTCAACACAGAGAGAATGTATCTCTACAGAAACATTTTTAAAAAGCTGGTATGTAGTGCACACCTGTAGTCCCAGCTACTTAGGAGGCTGAGGTGGGAGGATCACTTGGGCACAGGAGGGCAAGGTATTAATATACCATATTAATAAAGGTGAAAAAATCCACATGATTATCTCAACAGATGGAGAAAACATCTGACAAAATCTAACACTCTTTCATCATAAAAACAAAAACCTCACAGCTGACATCATACTTAATGCTGAAAGACTCAAAACTTTCCCCTAGGATCAAGAACAAGACAAACATGTCCACTCTCACTATTTCTGTTCAACATAATGTTGGAAGTCCTATCCAGGACAACTGAACAAGAAAAAGAATTAAAAGGCATCCAGATAGGAAGGAAAAAAGGCAAAACAATACACTGTTTTAATTTATCAAAAACAATCTTCATATATATAAAAACTTAAACCAAGAATTTGCAAAAAAAAAACAACAACAACAACAACAAAAAAAAACAACAAAAAAAAAAACTACTGGAGTTAATATATGAGTTCAGCAAATTTTCAGGATACAAGATCAATATACAAAATTTATTTGCAAATATACTCTTGAACAATTTGAAATAAAATTGAAAAAAAAATTCCATTTACATCAGCATCAGGATAAAAAAAAGAATAAACGGGATTACATTTAACCTAGGAAGTGCAAGACTTGAACACTGAAAACTATAAAATATTCTTGAAAGAAATTAAAGACCCTAAAAAATAAAAAAGTGTCCCATGTTATTGGATTGGAAGATTAAGGTTTAGCAACCTTAATCTAAAATCTGAAATCCAAAATGTTCCAAACTCCAAAACTATTAGGGTGCTGACATGATGCCATGAATGAAAAAATTCACACCTGATAAGTTTGCTTTCTGATAGTACAATGTACACTTTTTTTCACGCACAACATTACTTAAAACATTGTATAAAATTGCCTTCAGGCTATTTGTATAAGGTATGTACGCAGCATAAATAAAATTCATGCTTCATCTTGAGTCCCATCCACAAGTTATCTCTTTATGTATATGCAAATATTCCAAATCCAAACAAAGGTAAATCCACAAAACTTTTTATCCCAAGGACCTTGAATAAGGAAGACTCAATCTGTACTAAAATGGAAATCTTCCCCAAGTTTATCTATAGATTCAATGTAATCTCTTTTAAAATTCCAAATTTTTTTTTTAGAGAAACAAATCAGATGATCCTAAAAGTCAGAAAGAAAAACAAGGGGCCACAAATAACCAAAATACCTTGAAAAAAAGAACAAACTTGGACAACTCATACTTTCTAATTTCAGAACTCACTACAAAGCTACAGTCATCAAAATAGTGTGGTAGTGGCACAGCACAGGCATATAGATCTAAGAAACAAAGAACTGAGTACACAGGGGAGGAAAAAGAAAAGAAAAAAAAATTGAGTCCAGAAATAAACCCACACATCTATGACCGATTATTTTCAACAAAGGTGCCAAGACTATCCAATTGGAAAAGATGTCTTCAACAAATGGTGCTGTAAAAACTGAATATTCACATACAAACATTTGAATTTGGACCCTAACTCATACCATATACAAATATTAACTCAAAATGGACAAAGACCTAAATATAAGAGCTAAACTTTAAGGCTGTAGTCCCAGCTACTTAGGAGGCTGGGGCATCTAAAAGAAAGTGTAAAGTATAAATCTTTACAATATTATATTAGGTAACAGTTTCTTAAATTTGACACTAAAAGCATAGGCAACAAAAGAAAAATTAGCAATCCACTGGAATTCATCAAAATTTAAAACTTGTGCGCATCAAAGAACACTAATAAGAAAACAAAAAGAATGGAGGAATTTTCTCCCACAGAATCGGAGAAAATATTTGCAAATCAGGTATCTGACAAGGTTCTGGTGTCCAGAATGTACAAAGAACTCTAACAACAATAAAAAGAATCCAGTTAAAATATGGACAAGAGATCTGAATAGATACTGTTATAAAGAAATGGCCAATAAGCATATAAGAGTATGCTCAAGATCATTCGTCATTAGAGAAATGAAAATCAAGAGCAAAATGAGGTAACACTTCATACACACTAGGATTGTTATAGTAGAAAGGAGGGGGCAGTAAGTGTTGGCAAGGATGAAGAGAAATTAGAACCCTCATACATTATTGATGGAAATGTAAAATGGTGCAGGTGCTTTGGAAAAATCACTTCACAGTTTCTCAAAAAGTTAAATGAAGAGTTACCATATGCTCCAGCAATTCTACTCCTCCATATATGTCTAAGAAATTGAAAACATATGGTCACACAAAAACTTGTACAAGATTGTTCATAGCAGTATTATTCGTAATGACCAAAAAGTAGAAACAACCCAAATGTCCATCAATGGATGAATGGATAAACAAAATGTAGTACATACACACAATGGAATATTACTCAGCCATAAAAAGGCACAGCCGGGAGCAGTGGCTCACGCCTATAATCCTAGCAACTTTGGGAGGCCGAAGAGGGCAGACTGCCTAAGCTCAGGAGTCTGAGACCAGCCTGGACAAACACGGTGCAAACCTGTCTTTACTAAAATACAAAAAATTAGCCAGGTGTGTGGGAGGCTCAGGCAGGAGAACTGCTTGAACCTGGGAAGCAGAGGTTGCTGTGAGCCAAGATTGCCCCACTGCACTCCAACCTGGGCAACAGAGCAAGACTCTGTCTCCAAAATAAAAAGGAATAAAGTACTGATCAATGCCATGAACCTTGTGCTAAATGAAAGTAGACAGACCCAAAGGACTACACATGCTATAAGATTCCATTTATGAAAAACGTTCAAAAAGGGCAATCCCTAAAGACAGAAAGTAGATTCGAGGTTGCCCAGGAATGGAGAAAGAAAGAATGAGGAGTGACTGCTAGGTGGTACAGAGGTTTTTCTTTTTTTTTTTTCTCCCTGTGGATGCAATGTTCTGAAATTAGCCAGGGGTGATGATTGTACAACCTTGTGAATATACTAAAACCCACTGCATTGTACATTTTAAAATGGTTAAAGTCATGATTTTTATATTATGCAAATTTTATCTCTATGAGTCTAACTGAAAAAGAGTGAATCACCTATAGGTGAGAGGAATATCAGGCTGGCCTCAGATTTCTACACAGTAACGGTTTCCCTTTCTAATTTTGAAAACTCAAATCTATAGAAAAACTGAAAGAAGAGTACAATAAATAACCATATACTCTTCACTGGTCTTATCTACCTAGATATGTGTGTGTTTATTTGTCTTTATGTAGCTGTTTTACCCTTCTTTCATTTAAAGTTTAAACTGAATGAAGATATCACTTCACTTTAACTTTCCTTCAATACGTTTCTCTTTTGAACAAGGACATTCTCCTACAAAACACAGTATTATCACATCCAAGAAATCGGATGCTCATACAAAAACATTACCTAACATACAGTCCATATTCAAATTTCCCCAATTGTTCCAACAATATCTGTTATGGTTTTTTTTTTTTTTTCCCCAAATACATGATCTAGTGAAAGATCATGCATTGCACTTAGTTATCAGGAGGCCTCTTTGGTCACCTTGAATATAAAACAGCTGGCCTATTTGTCTTTCATGATGTTAACATTTTTCTGAAAAGCTTTAAAGACAGTTTAGAATACCAATATTTAACTATGCTCTAATAATATAAACAATAAAAATTGACAGCTGCAATAAAGGGAGATGGGAAAAAGTATGGGACTGCTAATGTATTTGACTTTCATGGTAGGCAGTCAACTGTTACTGTCTACAGTTTAAGTATATATAGTTTTAAAGAAAATAATGATTCCAGCTGCCTAATATTTTTAATAACAATAAAAAGGTCTTTTAAGAAATATTATTTCTTAGGCTAGGCATAGTGGCTCAAAAAAAAAAAAAACCTTAAAAAAATATATATTATTTCTTAAGGTAAAGAATATTTTACTAGTTTATTTTTCAAATTAACTAATTACTATATATTTTTAAGTTTGTTTGTTTGAGACAGAATCTCACTCTGTCACCCAGGCTGGAGTGCAGTGGTGTGATCTCGGCTCGCTGCAACTTCTGTCTTATGGGTTTCAAGTGATTCTCCTGCCTTAGCCTCCCCAGAAGCTGAGATTAGAGGCATGTACCACCATGCCGGATAATTTTTGTATTTTTAGCAGAGATGGGGTTTCATCATATTGGCCAGGCTAGTCTTGAACTCCTGATCTCAGGTGATCCACCCACCCTGGCCTCCCAAAGAGCTGGGATTACAGGCGGAAGCCACCATGCCCATCTTGTATTTTAAAAATATACAAATGATAGTTTTTACTTGAATATTTAATTTTTTTTTTTTGAGACAGAGTCGCACTCTTATTGCCCAGGCTGGAGTACAATGGCGTGATCTCGGCTCACTGCAACCTCCACATCCCAGGTTCAAGTGATTCTCCTGCCCCAGCCTTCCAAGTAGCTGAGATTATAGGCATGTGCCACCACATACAGCTAATTTTTTGTATTTTTACTAGAGGTGGGGTTTCTTCATGTTGGTCAGGCTGGTCTCGAACTCCAGACCTCAGGTGATCCACCTGCCTCAGCCTCCCAAAGTCTCCAAAGTGCTGGGATTACAGGCGTGAGCCACTGTGCCCAGCCTATTTAAATTTTTCTTCAGGAAAAGATATAATGAAAATCAATGAAACACACCTGATTCATACAACTCTTCTTCCACTGATATCCCAACTTCTCACAAGTCTCTTTCAGGCATTGATAAGATTTGTCTGCATCCAATTTGGTAAAGAATCGTGTCATTCTTTTGACCAACCGCTGCCAGGGGTTCTATATATCAAACAGAAGACAACTAAATAAATCCATTATGACTAAAGACAGTAATATCATAGCCATTTAGTCTTAAAATTCTTTTGCATTAAGGCCTCCCTCCCCTTTCTTCTTTAACCAAAAAAATACATGTGATTTAAATGTTATATATCTTAAGATTTTCACAATAAAAAAGGACTTTAAGACAATAAAAAATAAAGAGCTGCCATTATTTATTTAAAAAATTAAATTCCCTCACCTGTGAAGATCCTGGGGTGCCAAGTAACTGACTATTCAGAAGCATATGATCAGGACATGTGGGCTGGGAAAAGCTGATCCCTTGTACCAATTTATCAATGTACGAGGGACTGGTATCCCATAAGGAAAGACCTGTGCGTGGTTCTGGCTGAGAACTGGAGTACTTCACATTTTCTTCACTGAGGCATTACAACAGAAGGAAATATACATTTAATAAAATAAAATCTATCATGCCTTTCTTATATCACACAAATGTTCTCACACAGTATTATGTCCATTAATGCTGATGATTATAAAAAAAATACATGTATATATTATTCTTCATGGGAATACTACAATCAACGACTTAATCAGTCTTACCTAGAAGCACTGTTTACTGGAGAGAAGTCCAAATTGGATTGAATGTGCTTAGAGAAGCCACTGGGAGACTCTGACATACCACCTGAAGTGACTCGGGGCCTTTTTGCCCCTAAAAAAGAAAAAAATACAAATGCTGTCAAGTCTTCTATGCAAATATGTTTTTAAATTAGCCCAACTGGTAACTTGAAGAAGTAAAACTCTGTCTAAATCTATTTACTTAACACAAAATATTTATAAGATATAAAACAAAGTCTTCCTATATGACTATATAAAAAATGTGGTCAAGTTATGAAATTACTAAGATTCACTTGTCAAATTAGGTATTTCACAATATCTAAGTATGACCTGTAGGCGTGTTCCAAGTGTGGAGTATGCTCAGGCCACAATCTTAATGGCATCTTTTGTGGGTAACAGAACAACGTTCCATGAAGACAACAGACCTGGCTAAAGGACTAGAACTTTTTAAAATAAAAAAAAAAAATTATGATAATAACAATAAATATTATGAATCTGTTCTAGCCAACATTCTTTGATTCCCTAGAAAAGCTTTACAATGAAGATTATACGTAAAATGACACCACTATAAATTTATGGTTACAATCCCTAGCCGAACCTCAATATTGCCAGATAATTCTATTTGTTTCTCTAGTTTCCTTTCCTTTTCTCCACAGGGATCATTTCAAAACTACACTTTTCTGTAATTTCCAAGACTACTGTCCAGCACCTTTACTACCACTTCCCATTTCAGAGAGAAAATAAAGCCACTAGACAGCAACTACATCAACTTGTCTGCAGCAAATCTGCTAAGTTACACGTATTACTATACATCCTTTCATTCCTTCCATTCTCCTATGGAATGTTCATCTCTCTACTCGTGCTCCAGAGCCCACACCCTTCCACCTCCTGAGGGATCTTGATCCTCCGTTATTTATTCCCTTTCTCTTAGACTTCAGCTTCTTCCTCTCTACAGGATCTGTACCCAAACCACTTAAACATGCTAAAATTTTTTTTAACCTGCTTTTTATTAATCCATTCATTCCAATATTTTATTAGATTTATTCTGTGCCAGGCATTATTCTAGGTATTAGGTATTCAGCAGTGAGCAAAACAGAAAAAAACCCTTGACCTCTTAAATCCTACATTCTATTGAGGAGAGACAAAATAACATAAAATAAATTCAAATAAAATTAAAAATCAATAAGCTAAATGGTGGTAAGTACAATGGAGGAAAATAAAATGAAGAAATGTGTTGGACTGCATATGTCCACGAGATAGTAAAAATTTTTAAAATTTAAGAAATGTATTAGAGAGAAGGGGATACAGTTTTAAATAGCATGGCCAGGAAAGGCTTATTGTAAAGGTGACACTGAAGTCAATATCCAAAGAAAATGAGAAGACAAGACATGCAAATAAGTCCCATGGGAAAAAGCATTTCCAGGCATAGGGAATATTCATTACAAACACAGTGAGGTAGAAGTGTGCCTAGAGAGGATTTAGAGAACAATGAGAAGACCACTATAGCTATAACCAAGGGGGAGCAAAGCAGAAGTGAGGTTGGAGAGGTAATTATGGACAAATTGGGTAAGAACTCACAGGTCATGAACTGATTTTAGCTTACACTATTGGTGAGAACTAAAGCATTGGAGGATTTGGGTAGAACAGTGAGATATTCTAATTTACTTTTAAATCAGAACATTCTGGAAAGATATAATAGTAGTTTGGAATGACAGGGTAGCAGTAGAGGTTAAAAAAAGGTAATCAGATTCTACAATTTTTTTTTAAGATAGAGGTTAACAATTACCTGGTGGACTGGATGTCAAGTAAAAGAGGATGAGAAAAATGAAGGATGACTCAAGGTTTCTGATCTGCATAACAATAATGCAGTTGCCGTTAATCAACATGGGCAAGACTTAGAAAAGGAATGGGTTTGAAAGGAAAAGATTAGTAACTCAGTTTGGAGCTCATCAAGTTTGAGATGCTTCTTAACATTCAAGCGAAATCTGAGAAGGCAGTTAAGACATTTAAGTTCGGAACTCAGAGGAAAGGTCTAGGTTGATATAAATGTGACTATCAACATATAGTTTTTTTTAGAGCCACGAAACCAAATAATATTACTAGGGGAGTGAGTGTGGAGAAAACAAAGGAGATCCATAGATTCAGCCCTGGAGAACTCCAGTATTAGGAGGCTGAGCAGATGAAAGGAAACCATCAAAAGAGACTGAAAAGGAGCAACCAGTGAGAAGGACAAAAATCAGAAGAATGTAATGCCTGGAAGCCAAATGAAGAAAGTGTTTAGAGGAGGAGGGCATGATCAACTGACGAGATAAAACAAGATGTCAGAGAACTGATTACAGTAGTCCCCCCTTATCCACAGAGGATATGTTCCAGTGGATGTCTGAAAGTACAAATGGTACCAAACCCTATATATGTTCTTTCGATCTAATAACCAAAATAGCTACTAAGAGTTACAAGCAGGTAGCACATAGAACATGAATACACTAGAAAAAGGAATGATTCACATCCCAGGTGAGATGAGGCAGGACAGCACAAGATTTTATCATGCTATTCAGAATAGCACACAATTTAAAATCTATGGTAGGGCACTGTGGCTCATGCCCATAATCCCAGCACTTTGGGAGACTGAGGTGGGTCGATTGCTTGAATGCAGGAGTTTGAGACTAGCCTGAGCAACATGGCGAGACCTCATCTCTACCAAAAATACAAAAATTAGCTGGGCATAATGGCTCACACCTGTAGTCCCAGCTACTCAGGAGGCTGAGATGGGAGGATCATTTAAGACCAGCAAGTAGAGGTTGAGTAAGCCAAGACCATGCCACTGCACTCCAGTCTGAGTGACAGAGCGAGACCCTGTCTCAAATTAAATAAATAAAATCAATCTATGAATTATTTACTTCTGGAATTTTTCATTTAATCTTTTCAGACCTCAGGTGACCACAGGTAAGGGTGGACTATTACACTGAACTTGGCAACATGTTCCAAAAATCATTGTGACTTGGTAACAAAAATTGAAAACTAGTTGAAGTATTAGAAATGAGAAGCAATTTTAGAAATGTTCAATTGTGAAGAAAATGGACTGGTAGAGAAAAGAGGGGTTAAGAGAAATTTTATTAGCATTATGATTTGATTTTAAAATGGGAGAAAAAGCATGTAGGTATGCTGATGAGAAAGATCCAATAGAGAAGAAAAAATTAATAACATGGGAGACAGAAAAATTGCTAGACAAAGTCCTTGAGCAGGTAAGAGAAAAACCTGGCTTAACACCTGTAGCAATTTATCCACAGCAATATAGGATGAAGGAGAATATTATGAGCTTAGAGGCAGTTAGTTAGGGGGAGATGGTGGTGGGAGCTTGCATAAGTTCTCCTGCGGCTGCTTCTATTTCCCAGTGATATAGGAAGCACAGTGAACAACTGAGAGAGAGAGAATGGGGAAGGAGATAATAAAAGTTAAGGGGCCAGGCGCGGTGGCTCACACCTATAAACCCAGTACTTTGAGAGGCTGAGGCTGAGAACAGCCTGGCCAGCATGGCCCAGCTACTCAGACGGCTAAGGCACAAGAATCACTTGAACTGAGAGGCGGAGGTTGAAGTGAGCCGAGATGGTGCCACTGTACTACGGCCTGGATGAATGCAAATCCCCGTCTTAAAAAAAAAAAAAGAGGGGAATTAAGGTGATTTAAGACAACAGGATAGTGAAAGACATGGGGAAATGAAGCCCAAATGCCAGGCAGCATTCAGGGCTCTCTTGAGATTGGAAATCCTGAATTTAAAGTGAATGTTTTTGGGTATTTTTCTCCTGCTGCAATCCGTTATGCAGATACAAGTGTGGAGTAAATAGAAAACTACTAGATTGAACCCAGAAACTACTTACTGGGTTTTACCCACTAAGTATGATGAAGAGACAAGGGGACAAGGAAGTTGAAGATGATGAATACAAAGCAGTCATTTATAATGGCTAACCTAAAGATTTAAGATAGGTAAAGACAGAATCAAGGACCTAGAGAGGGAGCAGGTAAGAGACTTAAGAGATAGAATTAATTAACTGCAAGTCCAGCTAGAGTCAAAGGATTGTTGAAGTCAGAATATTAAGGGAGGAGGTCCGAAAAAAATCATATGGTGATCAGTGCAGAGTGTTCAAAGACAATAACACTACAGGAGAGAAGGTCAAGTCACAGTGAAGTCACGATATCAGAATGATCCAAATAAATTTTTAAATATCCAAGAATCATGACAAAAATTACATCAAGAGTCATGTCTGCCGTGATAGTATGGCAGATGTTTTAATTTAAGGTTCAAAAGTTAGAAGGGAGAGAGATACAGGAAGATGGGAGAAAGTGACAATGAAGAATAAGGAGGACACCTGTGCCATGTCCAGATCAAAAGACATGAGGGTATGGGAAAGAAAACACCTACCACTTCAGAGGAAGCTGTATCTTTAGGGGACAATTGGACTTTAACTTAGAACAAGGAGAAAGAAAAATGCAGAGAAGTATTAAAGAGAGTTAATGTTTAAACATTAACTCTTTTCTGTCCATGAGGACAGAGTTAAAACATTAATTCTTTAATAACTCTCAGAATGTTTCTCATTCATCATCTCTAGTCATTGTCCTCTTTCCTCCCATTCACAGCCTAACAGTCCTATCAATACTAGTTTTTAAATTTCTTTGGAATCATCTCATTTCTGCAATACCGTTGCCCTAACCTACTCCAAGCCACCATCTTCCTGTATCTAGACAACTAGCAAAAGGCCCTGAATCTTCCCCTATTCATAAAAAACAATGGAAGAAAAAAGTAGAAGTCAGAGAGATGTTTTAAAACCAAAGACATGACTATGTCATATTCTTGCTTAAAATCTCTCAAAGGTCTCTCCCCAATGGTCCGAAGTTAAAGCCCAAAGTATGGTTTTAAGTTAAAGCCCAAAATCTTTAACATAGCTTACAAGGTGTTCTTCCACAAACTGGCCACTAGCCACCTCTCTGGCCTCATCTCAAACCTCTCTTCGTCTCCCACTTCCCTGTTTACTCAATTCACTCAATAAATATTTAATGAGTGTCTATGGCACACCACCTACTGTGCTAAGCACTGGTGATATAGTGATAAACACAACAGACATGGCTTGTGCCATACTGATCTTTCGAGTTACTCAAATGCACCAGACTTTCTAAAACCAAAGATTTTTCAAATACTGCTTCCTCTGTTCAGAATTAAATCTGCCACTTACCTTGCCTGGCTAGCTTCCCTTTAATCTTCCAATCTTAGATTTAATGTCATTTCTTCAGGAATAAAATTCTTCCCTGTCCCTTATGACTTGGTCAAACATTTAGCTATAGTACCCTGACTTTCTCCTTTATAATTATTAATAAAATTATTTTTATATGTCTTTTCCTAATATCCATGAGGACAGAGACCATATCTATCTTGTGTTGTTGACTTGTGACAGTGACTTTGCAATTACCTTTTCTTCCACAGAAAAATAAACAAACTTGTAGTTTAAGGATATTACCTTTCTTGAGGAGTTTGTTATACCATCTATCTTTTTTGATGTCTGGAATGGTAATTCTTGCTGATGGATTCTCAACTAGGATTTTATGCAGCAGAGCTAAAAACAAACATTAAGACAACATTCACGAAAACAGTCACAGAGATTAGAGAAGCCTATGGCTTGTGGTAAGAAACACATTTTCTGTTGGCTTACTTACTAAATATTATTTCTGGGGAAGATAAATAATTAAAGCTACTAAATTACGGCTTTAATTTCATGCAGTTGTCTGTGTCTTGTAATAGTTTTCACCGATCTGATTCTCAGTTGTTTGCCACTGAGAACAAGAGCCAGATGGAAATGTTTCTCCTCATGTGACAAGATTAACAAAAAGATACAGAAACCCCTCTTATCCATTTTCAATACCGAATTTCATTACTTCAATGTCATGTTCTCATATGACCTTATTCACAGTTTTATAAATAACATTTATTTACCAATAACTTTTTAAGAGACAGTAATCTAACTAACCATCCTAAGGTATCTTGATTTTCTTGAGAAAAAATTCATATAGCTCTCTATATCAAAATTATTTCCTAATGGACCAAAGATTTAAATGTAAAAATGAAGCCATAAAAACACTAAATGAAAACACAGGGAACTTTTAAATACCAGAGGTAGAAGACCAGTGATAATATAGTCAGAGACCATAAAGGACAAGATGATAGCTTTGAATGTCAATATAGCAAAACAAAATGAAAATCAAAGATAAACTGTGAAAAATATTTGTAACAAATGCAAAAGTCAATATGTTAAAAAAAAAAAAAAAAAAAAGAAAGAAAACTTCAAAGTGTTAAGAAAAAAATAATATCCTTGACAAAAATGAGCAAAATAGACAAAAAACTAATACATACATAAAGGGTACACAACTTCATTAATATTACATTTAAAATAAAAAGCTATCATTTTAGGCCTATTAGTTTTTTTTCTTAATGTAAACTGATGAGACTGTGATAAAATGGTTTGAACTTTCAGGAAGCAGTTTGACAATATAAGCCATAATAATAAAAACTACATCCTAGAGCCTGCAATTTTGCTTCTGGGGATTTCAGTAAACAATTTAAGGGTATGTACCATGATTAAGTTACAGAGATACTTATCCTATCTCTTTTAGATCTATGAAGATTAGAAAAATCTCCAACAAAGTGATTAGAAGAATATAGTAAGGCATATCCACGAGGCAGAATATCATCACAGCCTTTAAAACAATGATGTAGACCTACAATTATTGTCATGGAAAAATGTTCACAGAGCATTAAAACCAAAAACGTTTACAAATTAGTGTGATCTCATTTTGTATACACATATAAATAGTATACATATATTCATTATACATAGTCATAGGCCACATTTATGATGTTTCAGTGAAGAATGTACCACATGTTTAACAGTCCCACTAGATTATAATACTGTATTTTTACTATACTTTTTCTATGTTTAGATACACAAATACCATTATGTTACAATTCCTTACAGTACTTAGTATAGTAACATGCTGTACAGGTTTGTAGCCTGGGATCAATAGGCTGTACCATTATACCTTAGATTTATGGTAAGCTATACTATCTAGGTTTATGTAAGTATACTCTACGATGTTCACACAATGATGAAATCACCTAATGACACATTTGTTAGAGTGCACCCTGTAATTAGGCAACAAATGAATGTATTTGCAACAAAATATAGCACATATCAAAACTTTTTTATTTTTAAATAGAAAACCACCTAAAAGCATAGATTCAAGTTGCTCTGAATATACACTCCCCAAAATATTTTTTTAAATCTATTGCAGAGTTCTGGGACTAAAGAGTTATTTTTTCCTTAATTTTTATTTATAATTAATAATTTATAAAAATCATGACATAAATATAAAAGAAAAAAACGTAAGAAAAAATTCAAACAGCATTAGACTTTATATCCAAAAAATCAATACTCTTTCACTCAAGATAATCCAGTTACCTAGAGGAGCAGAATCGAGTTTTTTCCAAGGGTTGAGGTATGTTTTTTTTTCTTTCCAGTCAGAATATTCCTGACAGCTGTCACTGGGTTGGTCCCATGGCAATTCTAAAAACAAAGCAAGTTAATTTTTTTGAATGTTCTCATTTATAAAGATTTCAAGGAAAAATAATAATATAAATCCATGAAAAGTTCCTTTGAATTAATTCAATATGGTTTTCAAACTAAGAATCCCAACTTGGAAAGTTTAGAGATACTTCAAAGATAGATGAATCAGGACAGGCATGGTAGCTCAGGACTATAATTCCAGCACTTTGGGAGGCTGAGGCAGATGGATTGCTTGAGCCCAGGAGTTTGAGATCAGCCTGGGAAACATAGTGAGACCCCATCTCTACAAAAAATAAACAAAATTAGCTTGGTGTGATGGTGTGCATCTGTAGTCCTGGCTCCTCAGGTGGCTAAGACGGGAGGATCACTTGAACCTGAGAGATCAAAACTCATACCACTGCACTGCAGCCTAGGCAACAGAGCAAGACTTTGTCTCAAAAAAATAAAATAAAAAAATACATGAATCACTTCTTGCCCTACTCTTGTTTTCAAAAGTGTTTACATGATTCATAGAAAAGTATTGTGATATTTAGTAAGTATGCATGGCTAATCTTAAAAAATTTTGGAATTATAAATAAGTTATTACTTGCAATGTACTAAACATTTGTGTCCCCCTCAAAAGTCATGTTGAAATCCTAACTCACAATGTAATGGCATTTGGAGGTGGGGCCTTTGAGTGGTGATTAGGTCCTGAGGATGGTAACCCTCAAAAAATGGTATTAGTGCCCTTATTAAGACCTTATTAGTATCCAATAAAGGCTCATGTGTCCAGCCAATATTGTGTTTTTATAGGGTACTAATTATATAATTCCAGCACTTTGGGAGGTCAAGGTAGGCAGATCACTTGAGTCCAGGAGTTTAAGACCAGCCTGGGTAACATGGGAAGACTGTCTCTAAAAGAACACAAAAAATTAGCCAGGTGTGGTGGTGCACGCCTGCAGTCCTAAATACTCAGGGGACTGAGGTAGGAAGATTGCTTGAGCTTGGGAGGTCAAGGCTGCAGTGAGCCTTGAATTGTGCCACTGCACTCTAGCATGGGCAACAGAGTGAGATCCTGTCTCCCAAAAAAAAAAAAAAAAAAAAAACTCAGACACAATGTCTCACAAGATCTGATCAACACACACACACACACAGCCCACCGCCCCCAACACAGTACTTTGGGAGGCTGAGGTGAGCAGATCACTTGAGGTCAGGAGTTTGAGACCAGTCTGGCCAACAACATGGTGAAACTCTGTCTATACTCAAAATACAAAAATTAGCTGGGCATGATGGCACTTGCCTGAAATCCCAGCCGGGAGGCTGGGGCAGGAGGATCGCCAGACCCAGGAGGCAGAGGTTGCAATGAGCTGAGATCACACTACTGCACTCCAACCTGCGTGACAGAGCAAGACTCTGGTCTCAAAATAATAATAATAATAATAATAATAATAATAATAATAATAATAATAGCAGGCTTGCTTCAGCTCTGTTGGCTGCCCACCATGTGAGCATACAGCAGGACAGCCATCTGCAAATCAGGAAGAGGACCCTTACTGAAACATGACCAGGCTGGTACCCCTAATATCATACTTTCAGTCTCCAGAACTGTGAGAAATAAATTTGATGTTTATAAGGTATGTAGTCTATGATACTTTGTTACAGCAGCACAAACTGATCAAGACACTATTAAAATACTCCTACAGAAGCTGAGTGTCATGGCTCACGCCTTTACTCCTAAGCTTGGGAGGTGAAGACAGAAGGCTTGCTTGAGGCCAGGTGTTTAAGGTCAGCCTAGACAACACAGCAAGACCCTAACTCTACAAAAAATTTTTAAAACTTAGCCAGACATCTTGTGGCAGGCACCTGTGGTCCTAGCTACTTAAAATAGTGAGGCCAGAGGACTGGTGAGCCCAGAAGCTTGAGGCTGCAATGAATTATAATAGCTCACTGTATGCTGGTTTGGGGAACAGAGTGAGACCCTCTCTCTTAAAAAAGAAAACAAAGAACTATTATACAAATATGAATTCCTTGGTTTATTTCATTTATTTCAGAATAACTAATGTGACTTTTCATAGGATAGGAGTTTTACCATGATTAAACAGCTCTTACCTCCAGCGAGCATTGCAGTAAGTACTATTCCACAGGACCAAACATCAACTGGTTCTGCATGAAATTCTCTTCTCTTCAGAAGTTCTGGAGCAACATATGGTAAAGTACCACACATCTTGTTCAACAAACGCTCACGATTATTATACCGAAACACTGTTGCCAGGCCAAAGTCTGAGATTTTGAGGTTATCTAAACCAAAAGAAAAAATGATGGCACTGAATAAAAACGTTTTGCAAATAGATATACTTGCAGGAATAAGTTTTATTGAGAAAAAATCACTAATGTTACTTAAAGTTTGTAGAACTTCAAATAAGCAAAATAAACACGAAGAAATCTAAAAAAATAAAATATATCATCATCTATGTCAAAAGTAGGAAAAGGCCTCATCTCTTCTATTAACTTAAAAGTATCATCAACATGCAAAACAGTCCGGAACAGATTAAAGCAAGAAGGTGGAGTCAGAGGGGCTGCCCTTCTGGAAAAGAGCACTTTAAACTCGAGCTGAAAGCAAAGCAAAGCCCTTCATCAGGTAGGGTGGAGAGCAGGAAGGTAACCTCAGTAATATGTTAGGCACAATTTTCTCAGCAGCAAACAAACCCAGTTAGCAGAAGAAAATATCTGAAGACCAACCAAAATTCAACAAACCACAATACTTTTTTTTTCTTCAAAGTAGGGAGTCTGACAAAAAGAGGAAAAACTCTGTACAAAAAAAAAAAAAAAAAAAATCAGAAAGCCAAACCTCCACCCTAACTTCCCATCTTTAATACACACAAACTGCAGGCAGGACTTAACTTATATTTAGTGAATATCTACTGCAACTTAGTGATAGATACTATGCCAGCCAATGCAGGTAGAAGATAAATCAGTAAAGACTGACAATAGAAAACTGTTATGAAGATTATAAAAATATAGAGCACCACAGGATCTTAAAGCAAAGCACTACAGAATGTAACCCAGTCTTAAGAGTTAGAAAAAGCCCTCTATTCTCAGAAGGCATTTTGGTAAAACATACTAAAATGTGAAATATTCACTCTTTGAACTAGCAATTCCCACTTCTATATCCATAGGAATAATCCCACAAATTCAAAAACAAGAATATTCATAGTAATATTTGTAAATAAATGATTAAATCTTATAATACATTGTACAATGGAAAACGTGGAGGTAGGTTTTGAAAAAAATAAGGTATATCTATACATACTGACATGAAATACTATACAAGTAGGACAAAAAGGCTAATGGCATGAAAAATAGTATAGGATGACCCAATTTTTATATTGGCCCTTTACATAAATATATAAAAGTCGTCACTGTATAAAAGTCCTATTTTAAAGTTATAAACAAATTAAATGTCTCAAAATAGGGGACTGATTCTTTAAAAATCACGTACATTCACACAACGTGTAAACCATTGAAATGTTTACCACTATCTGACTTAGGAGGTAGCTAATGTGATTATCTTTTTCTTTTCTTTTTTTTTTTTGAGAATGGCCTCACTCTGTTGCCAAGGCTGGAGTGTAGTGGTGTGATCATGGCTTACTGCAGCCTTGACCTCCTAGGTTGAAGTAATCAATCCTCCTGCTTCAGCCTCTCCAGTGGCTGGGACTCCAGGTATGCACCACCATGCCTAGCTAATGTTTTCTTTAATTTTTCATAAAGACAGGGTCTATATTGTCCAGGCTGATCTCAAACTCCTAGGACCAAGCCATCTTCCCGCCTCAGCCTCGTGAAGTGTTGGGATTACAGTCATGGGCTACCACACCCAGCTGATTATCTTTTTAATAGCTATTTATGACACTATCTGGACAAACCACCAAGATTGAGTTCCAAATTACTTATGACTAGTAACCACTTAAAATACTAATAGATAACTGTTAATATTCCTTGGACTTTGTTATGTCTGCAACATAATAGTTATGTTAGAGAACTGCACATAATAAAAGTTAAATTTAGAAATGTGATTAGCTCTTAGAAAAAGAAAGAAAACACATATTTGTGATGAAATAAACAGGAGGGTTGATACAAGTCTATTTACATTTCATTATAATATTTTATCTAAGAATTTTTGTGTACCTGAATTTTTAAAGTTTTAAATAAACAGAAGGATGTTAAACACTGGTAACATTTTATTTCTTTTTTAAAAAGATTACTAAATACTAAATAGAAACAAAATATTAATTATATCTTGTATGTTAATACAAGATCTAAAAAATAACAATGTAATAAACACCCACTCACTTTAGTAAAACAATGTTCTATGTCCTTTGAAATCTGTAAATACTTCCTTAAATACACTCCCTCCTCCACCTTCTTAGAGGTAACCACTATTCTCAAAATTTGGTTTTATTATGCCCTTGCTTTTCTGTGTGATTTTTCTTCTCCAGGTTTACATCCCTGAACAGTATACTAGGTTTACATATTTTTGAACTATGTATAAATAGAATCAGACATATTAACTCTTCTGCAACTGTCCCTTTATGCTCTATATCATTATATACCTGAAATTCATCCATGTCACTGCTTATAGGTATAAGCCATCCATTTCATAATTTACTGATAGACATTTGGGTTATTTACAGTTTTCTCCTGTATTAAAACCACCACCACTATGAGCATTCTTATACATGAATAATTTCTATTTTTAAACCAGGTGGGTTGATACATGTCTATTTACATTTCTTTATATTATATATAATTTTTGTGTACCTGCATTTCTAAAGTTTTAAATAAAAATAAAGATTTTTTTTTTTTTTGAGACGGAGTCTTGCTCTGTCACCAAGGCTGGAGTGCAGTGGCGCAATCTCTGCTCATTGCAACCTCCATCTCCCGAGTTCAAGCGATGCTCCTGCCTCAGCCTCCTGAGTGGCTAGGACTACAGGCGTGCACTACCACGCCCAACTGATTATTGCATTTTTAGTAGAGACGGGGTTTCACCATGTTGGTCAGGCTTGTCTCAAACTTCTGACCTCAAGATCCGCCCATCTCAGCCTCCCAAAGTGCTGGAATTACAGGCGTGAGCTACCATGCTTGGCAAAAATAAGTATTTTTATGTTATATAAACTCAATTTAAAGGGGTGAAAAGTAAAATCCACATGCACATAAGAAAAAAGGCTGGGTGCGGTGGCTCACGTCTATAATCCCAGCACTTTGGGAGGCCAAGTCAGGCAGATCACTTGAGGCTAGGAGCTCGAGATCAGCCTGGCCAATATGACAAAACCCTGTCTCTACTAAAAATATAAAAATCAGCTGGGTATGGTGGCTCGGGCTTGTAAACCCAGCCATTCAGGTGGCTAAGGCACGAGAATCACCTGAACCACAGAGGGAGAGGTTGCAGTGAGCCGAGATCATACCACTACACTCCAACCTGGGCAACAGAGCAAGATTCTGTTTCCAAAAAAAAAAAGCTGACCATTTGTCAAGCACTATTCTAATACTAAGAATAAAGCATTAAACCAGGCAAAGACTACTGCCTCATAGTTGACATTTCTGTTTTGATTCTGACCCTGTAAGCTAAAGCTTTCACTATCCATCCTTGTAAATTTGATGGCATCCATAAAATATAACTAAATGTCTTACATATTTATCCAAGTCATATGTAAAAAGAATAAACAGGACAAGACTAAGGTCCACGGTATTCCACAGGAACTTCCCTTTATTAATCCATTGAAGAATTATTTTAAACTGTTCTTGGCCAGGCACGATGGTACACACCTATAACGTCAACACTTTGGGAGGCTAAGGCCAGTAAATAGCTTGAGTCCAGGAGTTCAAGATTAGCCTGGGCAACAAAGGAAGATCCCTATCTCTACAAAAAATTAAAAATTAGCCAGGTATGGTGGCACCTGCCTGTGGTTGGTCCTAGCTACTCGGGAAGCTGAAGTGGTAGGATCACTTGAGCCTGGGACATCAAGGCTGCAGTGAGCCAGGATCATAGAGTGCATTCCAGACTGGGCGACAGAGTGAGACCCTTATATTCTTATACATAAAGTGAGCTAGCCTTGTACCTAGGTCAGATTTCTCTACCTTATCTGCAATTGTATTGCATAATGAGACTTGTGATTTCCAAATATACTAAGTCTCCAAAATTTCCTTGATTTTTTCAGATTTTGTCTTGAAATTCCAGTAATGCAAAAGACTTGATTTTACTTGTATAATAAAATAATTTAGGTATCAGTGACAAAATGCTAAACTTACCCCTTTCATCCAATAGAAGATTTTCTGGTTTAATATCCCTGTGAGTTATTCCAATACCATGCAGATAAACCTAAGAGGGAGGCAGAAAGAAACACACCAGAATTTGGTAATGTAATTTATTCTTACTAATTTTAAGTAAAAGGGAAAGAGACAACTATACCTACCACCCCTGCCATGAGTTGATGGAAGAACCTCTGAGCATCTTGTTCAGGCATGCCTATGTCTGGCTCTAAAACAATTATGAAAGTTAGTTTACTGAATAAATATAATCAGGTAGTAACCATATAGCTTCTTAATTTGAAGCTTGGACATTATGAATATACTTAAGCAAACAGAATCAAATGCCAACAAAAAATTCAGGAGTCCACTAACAGATACAGGGTTTAACTCACACATTCACCTGTTAGATGGCAAAACTAATATCACAGGAAAAATATAAAGAGAAAACCAACATCCAGATCAAGAATGTAAGCCATGCCTTAAAAGCCCCTCTTCTAAAGCCCCTGCTTCCTCTTATACTAACACTGATTTATTTAGTATCCTTCAGATTCTCCCCATTTTCTTCTAAATGCTATGCTAATATTTTTTTCATTCCTAAAATACGCCAAGGGAGAAGTCTGGGCAAATCTAAGCCAATTTCACTAAATATTTTACACATTATACTCTTCCTCCTTTGGCTTCCAAAATTAGTTTTTTTTTTTTTTAAGAGATAAGGTCTCGCTCTTTCACCCAGGCTGGAGTGCCCTGGTGTCAGATCATAACTCACTGTAACCTGGAACTCTGGAGCTCAAGCAATCCTGCCTCAGCCTCCTCAGTAGCTAGGATTACAGGCATGTACCACCACACCTGGCTCAGATTTAAACATCATATAGTCTCACACTACAAAGCCACTAATGCCTGTGAAGTCCTTCATAAAACACAGTTTTATTATAAAAGTTCTTTTATCAGTTTTTTATACTTTGATCTCTCTCATTAACTCCATTTTCTTTTACCCTCAATTCTCTCCTGAGTCACGCTGGAGATCCTGTTACCTGTATCAGTTTTTAATTGTTAATACAATAGCTTTAAATTATAAATTTAGATCCAGAGATTTATTTTATGTACTTCTCAGTGTTCTGTAATATCAATCCTTTGATTCTACATAAAGTATTAATAGCAAACACAGAATTTACCTAATATACAAAAAGCAATCCTAGAAAATTCTCAATTATTTCATGTAAACCAGAAGGAAACAACATGCTATGATTTTAGATCTGTAAATACATTCAATGATTTCATGTAACTAGAATATCTACAAAGAAAAAAATTGTATAGGCAATACATTGCATTCAGGATACAGTGCATTTATGATGTACCATAAAACTACAGTTTGTCACTTTTAAATTGTTTAAGACACCAATCTTAATCAAAATCACTTAAATAACTTGGGAAAGGAATTTTCTTTCATTGACTCTACATACGCTTTTATTATTAATACCAGTTTGAAAAATTCTTTAAAGATAATTTATTCCAATTTCACTGTTGCATGAGCAATTCTGAAAGGACAATGACCTAATAGCATACCCAAGATTTAAAAAACAAATTTAAAAACTTGTTAAGAATAATTATCTTAAATTTTTTTTCCATACCTATTCTGTCAAAAAGCTCTCCTCCACTACAGTACTCCAGAAACAAGTACTGGATATTGCCTTCTCTCCGGTGACCATAGAATTTTACAACATTTTCGTGATTTAGCATTTTATTGATACAGATCTCTTTCTTAATATTTTCCGGACAGTCTACGGCACGCTTCATATCTACAATCTTCACTGCGACTGCTTCTTCAGTTATTCTATTCACAGCAAGTTGAACTCTAAAAAGGAAAAGAGTTTTAACATTACAGAATTCCATTTCTTCTAAAACTTCCAAAGGTTATACATGACCCATCTAAAACTATTTTACCTTTATTAATTTATCCACAAGGGAGAAACCAAGGAAACGGTTTCTGCTATGTTTGCAAGATACTACTCCTTTTTGAAATGTGAAATACAATAGCTAACACTCCAAAGATGTCCTTATGCTGTCACACAAGTCATTTAATAAATACTTCATAAAATAGATTGAGGTAATTCTAAGGCACATCACATATATACATGTTCTACTCATATACTTTTAAGCATATTAATCCCATACTATATGTGCCTGTGTAATTGACTATCCTAAGCATCTCTGGGGTAGATACCATTATTGCCATCCTAAAGATGGTAAAGGATAAGTACACAGTGACATTAGAAAGCTTGCCTAAGATCACAAAACAACGACCAGTTTGTGATAGAGCAAGGATCTGAAACCAAGCAGGCAATCTCCGGAGTCTGCTCATTTGCTCAATTAACCACAAAGCTTAAATCCTGAGAAACAATTTGTGGGCACGGAAATAATAACTTCGTGTCCCTTCCAGCTCTTTACAAAGAAAACTTTTTTTTTTTTTTTAAAAAGGGAAGAAAAAATATTAATCCTAGCAAAACACTGTGTAACTATAGTCGCCAAAAGCCTTGGATCTCAAACATCTACTCACCAAGTCACCAGAGTATTAGATTCCAAAACAGTGAATATGCAGACAGAAAACAAAGGCAAGGTAAAAGAACTCAAACTCACTCTCCATAAGCACCTTCTCCCAGGGTTTGCACCAAGTCCCAGTCTTCTACAAAGGGCACTGCCATGACTCCACGGAGCACCTCGGCTGTAAAAGGCAGGAATCCAGAAAAGATGGAAGGCCAGCATAAAATCACCTGTGAAGCCACTGCGCCCCGCCTCTCCCCAGGATTCCCCACAAGCAATAACAGCTCTTGCCTTCCCCTTATATCTCATCCACATTTAACCAAGTCTTTCAACCACGAGCAACTATTCTAAACGTGGGCATCTTGTCGTGTAAATCACAATCGCTATTCATGCCACGCACACCGAAGGCTGAAATCCTGCCCTCCTCAAGCCTAGAGGAAATTAACCGTTGTGGTGAAGAGGTGGTGGACAAATGCTTTCTGGTGAACGACTGGGGAAAGAGGTAGGAGAGGTGGGGGTCTGCGGAAGACAGTAAGGGGATATAGAGGGCGGAACCGGGCAGAAGACGCCGCGGTAGCGCCTCCACCCAATTGCTCAGTTCCAATTCCCATCCCCATCCACACCCGACCCGTCCCAGAAGCCGGGGCGGGGCCAAACTGCCTCGAGAGAAGGAAGAAACGCTGGGACCCGGAAGGACCGCGCCTAAACTCCAGGGGTTCCTAGCCAGCAGCGGGTTAGTCCCTTCTCCCCCCCCACTCCCCGCACCCCGACAACGGGAACTTCCTGGTACCACATTTCTCCACTCTCCGAAACCGCCCCTCCGCAGGAGTTTCTCCAATCCCCTGCGCTAGTCAATGCTAACTTTCACCCACCTTGCCCGTCTCACTAATCTAGACCCCGAACTCCCTCTTTAGAATCTTTTCCTACCCTACCGGCCGCTCTTCGTCACCGAGCTGTCCTTTGCCCACCACTGCAGGAATCCAAATACAGCGCTTTTCCCGCCAAAACTTGCTGCCGCAAACGCGCGCACCCGTGCCGTAAAGCAGGACAGCGCGCGTTAGCGTGTCCCGCCCCTCTGAGGATCGGCTGCTCTAAAAGACTGACGGTGAGAGGTTGCCGCTCCCGCCCAGGGTTGCTTTGCAGTCGGGGAGAGATCCTGGCTGAAGAGATTTAAGGACGGCGGACCGCATCGGCGCGAATTGAGCTCTGGGCCCAAATATGAAGTGGCATCCGGTGTGTACGGCTTGGCTGGGCTATGCTCGTGCACTGCTGGGCGGAGCCGAGGCCTCCACGCCGAGGGTGCGCGCGACCGACCGCGCTGCGCTTCCAGGCCGGCTGCGGGCATCGCTCCTGGCCGCACTGGACTTGAAAGGCTGCACCGCCACCTGCTTGAGGTCACCAGCCTGCGACAGGACTGTGAAGGGCACAGTCAGTGGGTGCTGCAGAGTGCTTTGTAAACTTCAGCGTGCAGCACCCGTGGTGTTGGAGCCGAGAAACTAGCAGCAGCTGCTGCGAGCTGTGAAGAATGAGAGGAACTCCGTCTAGGGAGCGAGAGGCATCGAAATGACTGGACACACATCGTGTGTGTGGCGTGGGAAGTTTCCCAGAGAAAGAAAGCAGTTTATTTTGGAACTTGAGGTAAAGTCAGGATAACCGATTTTGCTTTTTTTCTGTGAACCGGCTCCAAAACTAAAGTTCAGCCCAACTTTTTGGAGGAAGACCATCTGCTTAGCTTAGTTCTACAGACTTTCATTTTTACAGGCGGGGGGAGCCAAAGTAAATTTTACAATGCAAATTTAAAAGCGGCGTACAGCAAAGTCAATTCTGAGGAAACAGACTCGAGAACAAAATAGGAAAAACTGAAACTATAGGTATTCTCTGACCGTAAACTAGACTGGAGCTCAAGGCATAGGCGAGATCATCTCCATACATTCTCCAGTACTGGCCGGGCGCAGTGGCTTGTGCCTGTGATTCCAGCACTTTGGGAAGGCAAGGCAGGAGAATGGCTTGAAGCCAGGAGTTCAAGACCAACCTGGCCAACATAGTGAAACCTCCTCTACTAAAAATACAAAAAACTCGCTGGACATGTTGGTGCACACCTGTAATCCAGCTACTCGGAAGGGTGAGGCAGGAGAACTGCTTGAACCCGGGAGGCAGAGGTTGCCAACGATAAGCCGAGATGGCGCCATTGCACTCAGCCTCGGCAACAAGAGCAAAACTTAGTCTCAAAAAAAAAAAAAAAAAATTAGGAATTAGTTGGGCTTGGTGGTGCGTCCCTGTAGCCCTAGCTACTTGAGAGGCTGAGGAGTTTCTGTCAGGGAGTTAGACGTTAGTGAGCTATGATGGTACTATTGCACTCCAGCCTAGGCAACAGCATGATTCTGTAGGAAAAAAATACGTATATATATGTATGTGTGTGTGTGTGTGTGTGTGTGTGTGTGTATGTGTATATATATATATATATATATAAAGTCCTTAAGACTGGGCCGCATACAGGCACTCAGCATAACTATTGTGATAACAGTAACAAAGTAAAACAAGTATAAAATGTTACTCAAGGCCAGGCACGGTAGCTCACACTGTAATCCCAGCACTTTGGGAGGCTGAGGTGGGTGGATCACCTGAGGTCAGGAGTTCAAGACCAGGCTGGCCAACATGGCGAAACCCCGTCTCTGGTAAAAATACAAAAATTACCTGGGCATGATGGCGGGTGCCTGTAATTGCAGCTACCAAGCAGGTGGAGGTTGCAGTGAGCCTAGATGTAGCCACTGCACTCCAGCCTGGGTGACAGAGCAAGACTCTGTCTCAAAAACAAAACATTTCTTTTAAAGAAGCAAAGTCAAGAACAAAAATCAAGGAAAAAATTATTAAAATGCTTATGTGTATAGTTTTGAATCATGACATCACAGATTAGGCTTCATATAATTTTTTTAAAGTTTGTTGTTTTTGGAAACGGTGTATTGCTGTCACCCAGGCTGGAGTGCAATTGGGCAGTCTTAGCTCAATTGCAGTCCTGAACTCCAGGGCTGAAGTGATCCTCCTACCTCAGCATCTCAAGTCGCTGGGATTATAGAAGTCAGTCACAGGGCCTGGTATAACAATAAAAATAGAAGATAGTTTTAAAATCATTTATCCCATTTTCTCTTGTTTCCTCACTGTGTGCTGAAAACAAAGAATATGAAAAAGAGGAAGACCTGCAAAATTCCTGTGTCTTATGGAGTCTTTTTAGCCTGAAAAAAAAACAAAAAAACAAAGATTTGCAGATTCCAGCAGATTACCAGTTAAAGAGAGAATATATGGAAATAGCCTCTATTCCCTTCTGAAAGCTTACTAAAATATTTTTATAGTAAAGGATACCAATATTTAAAAGAACCCATGAGAACAAAGTATGAGGCACAACATTTTGGAAAGTAGAAAGCCTTTAGATGAAAGGTAATGAAGATGAATCCCAAAACTAGCAATAGAAAGCAGAATTAACATCACAGAACTCTCAAAAAGCTCAAGTTGAACTGGTGACACCAGGTAACTGAAGGTGGAGGTAAGAATGGGACTAAAAGGGATAGGTTTAAAGACAGCATAAAAAGCAAATAGATCCCTGTAGCCTTTTCCTTTCTATGTAACCAAGAAACTGTCCCTCCCCAAAGCTGGTACAAAATATAAGAGGATAATTGCGTAGTATGTGAACTGGAGATCATTAGGCACAATTAAAAGCTTGGGCACCTTACTGAAAACGGAGGGATTAAGTTTTATCCACTGAAAGTTGAGCCTGTAAAACTTCTTTCCCTCCTCTACAGTTAGTTGATTGCCTGGCTTACATCCTTGAGTAAGAGAATATACAAGCCTTCTCAAGGGAATCTTACCTATGTAAAAGAAAAAAAACCTAAAAATATCAGTATCATGGATTTCCCAATATAACAGCCCAGCCAGATCATGGTAGATTGAAACAAACATTATTAATCCCCATTTACCCCCTACAAATAGACCTTTCAATTAGCTTTTTAGGGTCCCACTTTTTTTTTTCTTTTTGAGACAGTCTTGCTGTCACCCAGGTTGGAGTGCAGTGGCATGATCTCTGCTCACTGTAACCTCTGCCTCTTGGGTTCAAGTGATTCTTATGCCTCAGCCTCCCCAGTAGCTGGGATTACAGTTGTGCACCACCATACCCAGCTAATTTTTCTATTTTTAGTAGAGACACGGTTTTGCCATGTAGGCCAGGCTCGTCTTGAACTCCTGGCCTCAAGTGATCTGCCTGCCTCTGCCTCCCAAAGTGCAGGGATTACAGGTGTGAGCCACTGTACCAAGCCTAGGGTCCCACTCTTAAAAAGGAGCAGACCACCAAGAATTTGAGAAAGTCTTTAATATGAAAGACAGCAAAATAAAGGAATAGTCAGCAACAAAAAACCCCAACCCCTCTGGACATTAAAAATATAGAAGAAGCTATTTTAAATAGATTAGAAATAAAGTTGAGGACATCTCAGAGAAGGAAGATACAAAATAGAAGAGTAAACATAAGACCATTAGGAGATAAATTCAGGAAGTCCACCATCCAAATCACTACTTTTCAGAAAAAAAAGAGGGCTGGGACTTCCATCCTCTTTCCCCTCTTAATATCTTGCATATATAATGCAAGAATATTTTCCAGAACTGAGGAACTTGATTTTCCATACATAAAATTCCAAACTGCCCAGCACAATAGGTGACTCACTCAAGACACAACATTGGGAAATTTTCAAAACATTATAAAGAGAAGATCCTAAGAGGTCTGGGTTGAAGGTGAGAAGGAACGGATACATTAAAAAAAAAATTGGAATAGCATTACATTTCTCAACATATGGAACACAGAAAACAATGGGTCAGTGCCTTCCTAGTCCTAAGGAAAAATCATTCCCAATCTAGAATTGTATATCCAATCAACATATCAATGGAGTACGACAAGAGATATGAAAGTTTCTCAAGAAATTTATCTCACACACATTTTCTCAGAAAAGCACTTAAAGGTGACAAATCAAGAAAGAAGTCAGGAAATTAACACACGATGTGACAATGAAAAGATACATCAACCCAAAGAGGTGTGTAGCAAACCTTGAGAGTAAACCAATCCTAATGGAACATGAAGATATCTCTAAGAAAATGCCCAAAGTGTCTGAACAAACTAAAAGGAAGTTGGCACAAAAGGAGAATATGGGGACAAATCAGTGATAAGTACAAAAAAGAAATGAAAAACTCCATTAAAAAAGTTATGCAGGAGGCCGGGCACGATGGCTCACACCTGTAATCCCAACACTTTGGGAGGCCGAGGTGGGCGGACTGCCTGAGCTCAGGAGTTCGCAACCAGCGTAGGCAACACAGTGAACCCCGTCTCCACTAAAATACAAAAAAAAATTAGCCAGGCTTGGCGGCGTGCGCCTGAAGTCTCAGTTACTAGGGAGGCTGAGACAAAAGAATTGCTTGAACCTGGGAGGCGGAAGTTGCAGTGAGCCAAGGTGGTGCCACTGCATTCCAGCCTGGGCAACAGAGCGAGACTTCATCTCAAAAAAAAAAAAAAAAAAATACAGATCTAACCTAAATTTTAACTATAATAGAACTAAATCGAATAACAGATAAATAGAATCATGACAACAGAAAAATAACTATTAAAACTATAGGCCGGGTGCAGTGTCTCACACCTGTAATCACAGCAGTTTGGGAGGCCAAGGTGGGTGGATCACCTAAAGCCAGGAGTTTTAGATCAGTCTGGCCAACATGGCAAAACCCCATCTCTACTAAAAATACAAAAATTAGCTGGGTGTGGTGGCATATGCCTGTAATCCCAGATATTCAGGAAGCTGAGGCAGGAGAACTGCTTGAACCTGGGATGTGGGGGTTGCAGTGAGCCACGATCATGCCACTGTATTCCTGCCTAGGTGATAGAGCAAGACTCCTGTCTCAAAAAAAAAAAAAAAAAAAAAAACTATAATAGATGGCACGAGTACATCTGTCCATAAAAGTAATGGGATGGTGAGAAAGCTAACTATATATAGTTTCCATACTACAGATTCTACATGATGCCTAAAATTGAAATACCAAAACAGAAAAATAAAGCAAGCTATTTATGATATGAAAGTAATGTGAGAATCAGAGTTTAAAGTAGTTGCCTCTCTGGAGTAGAAAACATCATCACTGCCTTTTAGAATTGAGTTTTTGTTTTTTTTTTTCTGAGACAGGGTCTCACTTTGTCTGCCAGGCTGGAGTGCATGTGGTCTTGGCTCACTGCAACCTCTGCCTCCCAGGCACAAGGAATCTTCCCACCTCAGCCTTTCCAGTAGCTGGGACTAGAGGCATGTGCCACCATGCCCGGCTACCTTTGGTATTTTTTTTGTAGAGATGGGATTTTGCCATGTTGCCCAAGCTGGTCTTGAACTCCTGGGCTCAAATGATCCGCATACTTAAGCCTCCCAAAGTGCTAGGATTACAGGCATGAGCCACTGCACCTGGCCTAGATTTGAGTTTTTTTATATTAAGTACACAATAACATTGAAAATGAAAAGGACACTTTTTAAAAAGATAGCTTCATGTAGCCTAGACAGTAACAAAATTAAGATCCTCAGAGCAACAACTATAGTGACAAGTTAAAAGGTTATGCTATTTATAGTATAAAGGAAGATCATCAATAATTTCTGTTATTACTCGTATTGATAAATAATTCAGAATAACCTCTTCCACTAAGAATGAATTCTTTACATAAGTAATGTATTTACATATAGTAAATAAAATGTTAAATCTAAATCTCACCCACAGTTGAAGAACATGGTATATAAATTGGTCTGGAAGGCTAAGTTCCCTGGCTATACAAATATGTAACAGCATATCCTTTAGGAGCACCACTATGACTTGTCTAAAAGTTATCTAATTCCTCCTGTTTTCTTAGAACGGATAACACTAAACAGTTATCTTTTATTAATGATTTAGGGTTTATATACATCAGTGATATACATGTCATAGGCTCTTTGTCCTAACATTAAATGTCCTCAAGGACCACTCTGCTTTCCAGTTAAATTTTTTTTCTTTTTAGACAGGGTTTCACTGTCACTCAGGCTGGAGTACAGTGGCACAATCACAGTTGACTGTAGCCTCAACCTCCCAGGCCCAAGTCATCTTCCCATCTCAGCCTCTCGAGTAGCTGGGACTACAGGTGCAGACCACCACACCTGGCTGATTTTTATTTTTCATAGAAACAGCATCTCCTTATGTTGCCCAGGCTTAAAACTTTTTTTTTTTTTTTTTGAGACGGAGTTTCACTCTCGTTACCCAGGCTGGAGTGCAATGGCGCGATCTCTGCTCACCGCAGCCTCCACCTCCTGGGTTCAGGCAATTCTCCTGCCTCAGCCTCCTGAGTAGCTGCGATTTCAGGCACGTGCCACCATGCCCAGCTGATTTTTTGTATTTTTAGTAGAGATGGGGTTTCACCATGTTGACCAGGATGGTCTCGATCTCTTGACCTCGTGATCCACCCGCCTTGGCCTCCCAAAATGCTGGGATTACAGGCGTGAGCCACCGCGCCTGGCCCCTTAAAACTTTTTAAGAAGTTTCTCCTCTCTTTTCTTGCAGGGAGGCTGGCACTACTCTCTAGGGATCTGTTACTAGCAATGCTTCACCTTTTAATTTGTGTCTTATTTTGAAAGAGCTTCAAAATTAGGTAACTAAACTTGTTAACCATATACAATAGCAACACATAGGCTAAGACTAAGGGAAAAAGAAGGTCACCTTTTAATAACTGCAAGAGTTTTTGAGTAAAGAGTCATTCCTTGCATCTGCTTTGGGTTTAAAAAAAAAAAAAAAAAAAAAAAAAGAGGAAAAATTAAAAAAAAAAAAAAGGGTCATTCCTGTGTCATGAATAAGTGAGAGTACTGAAAAACTAAATTTCAAATCGATATGTATGATTATATTTAAGCTGATTCAAAAATACCTACATCAAGCTCTATATGTAATGCTGGAAGAGTTTCTTCCCCTCCATTGATAAACCAATACTTTCACTGTTTGTCTGAATCTTCAAAACTGCTGATTTATAGAGTCAAAAGAGCATCTAAGGATAAGAGACATTGAGAACAGAGACATAGTAGCAACAAACCTGCCTTTCTAACCCAGAAAGGCACTCATTTAGCACTCTTCTGGTCCCACAAACACTTACTCATTCAGTAAAAATTTATTGAGCCATGCTGTTTGCAAGGAATTGTACTAGGTGCTGCAATGCAAAGAGTACGACAAAACTGTCTGTAGATGTAGGATCTGAATTGGTCTTTGATATTTTCCTGATATGAGAGAGAAAGAAGTCCCTATTTGGCTAATTTAGGGAGCTAAGAGAATGGACAAGGTCTGCTTATGTCCGTCTGGCAGACCAGCATAAGCTTTTTGTCTTCCCCAAATCAGTTGTAAGTCAAAACAGATAAGGCACATTTTTTAAAAAAAACTCCCCCCTTTAATTGACCAAAGTAAAGCCATGACATTTCATTTGGTAACCTGTTCAGAATTATAAAAATCATTTCATTTGGCCCAGCCCATACCACCCAGGACAAAATTTCCAGACAATTCTAATGCCATCCAGCTTTGTTCTTAAAAACTGCATTAAAAAAAAAAAATCTTCAATGTCCTAAATGTGATGCGTTCAGTGCAAAGCATATCAGAGCTGGATGTGACATTTATGTCCTTGACAAGCCTCGATTATCCAGGTCCTTTACCTGCAACATAAAGAAGTCAGTTTAATATTTACAATCAGATCAACTTTGAAGAAATTTTCTACTAAAATGGATTCACCCACAGTGAGTAGGATTATGTTGGGATCTGCAGCCTGGTTTGGGGCTGTGAATAAACAAGCACTGATTAGAGACTAGATTCTCTCTGCTTAGCCTTTTGGAATACCTCTGTGAGGAGCAATATTACTGATCCACCCTCCATGTAGATCAAGGGTTCTTAATCTTTTCTTATATGAGAGATATACTCCTATGTGGTTCTAAGTGACTCTATATACCATAAGTTCTTCAGAGAGAGAAGAAAATATAGTTAAAAAATATAACTATGTGAACTTTTGCTCTATTTCCTGCACTCCCCCCACCTGTAAGTCTCATAATCACAGAAACATGGTTGAGTCAAGCTCCAGCTGGAAAAATATCACTGCAACAACTGCCAACATCACGGCAGACTGGGATCATCTACTCTCCCTGAACAACCTAAAATAAAAAGTAAAATTTTGAGTGGGTTTGCAAGCTAGTTTTCAAACACAGATGCCCTGAGAAATTTCCCTATTTGAGAAATATGTGACCCATTTTATAAGCACTGAAACCAATCTGCAAAAATGAAAGTTACTTTCTGAGACATACAGCATCTGCTTACCTTGTATATCCTGACCAGCCAGTGTTCTGTGGTATACGCTTCTTCCAGGACATCAAGCTCAAAGTCTTTATTCCCAATCTCAGCATTTCGGACACGGTCAAAGCCTGGAGGACGCTCTAAAGAGGGATGAAAAAGAACACACTTCTTTCTACAGTGCTGATTTCCTAGAGAGACAGTATATGGATTCAGTACACCATCTATTGATTCAGATTATTCCTCAGCCTGCATTTTGGTGAGAGTAGACCCTGCAAAAAAGGGCATCAAGTAGTAAGGGCAAATCAAGTGTTACCCTAAGTTCTATGCAAGATTATGCTTGGCAGTCAAAATCTTATCTCTGCTAAGACAGACATAAGAAGCTGACTTCCAAGGCCCTCTGTTCCTAAGGATTGTCATTCAGAGCCTCTAACACACTAGCAAACCTTGCATGGATCAGAGAAAAAAACCTACCAGAAACCAAAGACGTGCATTCATGTCAGAAATTTTCCCTAGTGCAGAACCAAGAAACTGAAGTCAGGAGAGGCTTAACCGAATAAAATAACTCTCAATATCTTCATCTGAAGATATGAAAAGTCACTTTTTCACCCTTTTGTTCCTTTCTTCACTATAATTCCTTTAAGGACAAAAGTAATGGTCAAAAGCACAGAATCTGGAGCCAGTCCTCGTCAGTTTGAATCCTGACTCTGCCACTAGTTATGTGACACTGGGCAGTTAAATAACCTATTTATACCTCAATTTCCTCATATATAAAATAACAGACCAGGTGTGGTGGCTCACACCTGTAATCCTAGCACTTTGGGAGGCTGAGGTGGGTGGATCACTTGCAATCAGGAGTTTGAGACTAGCCTGGCCAACAAGGTGAAACCCTATCTCTACTAAAAATACCAAGAAAAAAAAAAAAATTAGCTGAGGGTGGTGGAGCACACCTGTAATTCTAGCTACTAGGGGGCTGAGACAGGAGAATCACTTGAACCTGGGAGATGGAGGCTGCAGTGAGTCGAGATCGCACCACTGCACTCCAGCCTGGGTAACAGAGTGAGACCTCATCTCAAAAAAGAAAAAAAGGAAAAAAAAAAAACAATAGCTGGGTGCAGTAACTCATGTCTATAATTCCAGTACTTTGGGAGGCCAAGACAAGAGGACTGCTTGAGCTCAGACGTTCCAGACCAGCCTGGGCAACACAGTGAGACCTTGTCTCTACAAAAAGTTTAAACACAGCCAGGCATTGCGGTGTGCACCTTAGTTCCAGCTACTCAGGAGGCTGAGGCAGGAGGACTGCTTGAGCCCTGGAAATCAAGGCTGCAGTGAGCCATGATTGCACCACTGCACTCCAGCCTGGGTGTCAGAGCAAAAACCCGGTCCCAAAAAAATATACGAACAATAAAATTAAAGATAATATGACAATAATGTCATCATCTGCCTTTTAGATTGCTGTGAGGATTAAATGAGTTAACAGACATAAAGCACTTACTAGTGCTTGGTATATGGAAAATACTGTGTATTAGTAATCACTGTTATTACTATTGTTATTAATATTATGAATCACTCACTGGCTTCTGTGTAGACCTGTCCAAAGCGGTAGTAACACATCTTGTACATGAGGCAGTTGAGCAGCACTGGAGAACCTTCACGGTCTACACGGAACTCCCCAGTTGGAGTATAGTAGTCATTTTCCTTGATATGTTTGCCTGTATCTGTGCTCCCTCCAATCCGGACCATCCAAAGAAACTTGTTGATATCTAGGGGGAAAAAAAAAACTGCTGCATCACAAAGGTTGATGGAGTTAAAGCAGGTTAGTAATTCCTTTTTTTTTGAGACGGAGTTTTGCTGTTGTTGCCCAGACTGGAATGCAATGGCAGAATCTTGGCTCACTGCAACCTCCGCCTCCTGGGTTCACGCAATTCTCCTGCCTCAGCCTCCTGAGCAGCTGGGACTACAGGCACGCACCATCATGCCCAGCTAATTTTTTTGTATTTTTAGTAGAGATGAGGTTTTACCTTGTTGACCAGGATGGTCTCGATTTGACCTTGTGATCCACCCACCTTGGCCTCCCAAAGTGCTGGGATTACAGGCTTGAGCCACCGCGCCCAGCCTGCAGATTAGTAATTCTAAGAAAATTCCTCAACATTTTTTTAAAGGGGATTGGTATCATTTAACTCTGATTTGTAAAAATAGTGAGGACAACATATAGGCAAAGCATTTTTCCTCAAAATACACAACCTTTCCTAAAAATTATTATACTCCTGAAATCCTATGCTACTAGTCCAGACTTAAGCCACAAATGAAATTGGTCCTATAGCTTAGCTGGGCTAAGCTATCAAATATGGTAGCAATTAGCTACATGTAGCTGCTGAGTGGCTGAAATGTGGCTAGTCCAAATTAAGATGTACTATAAGTATAAAGTTCACACCAGGTAAGTATGAAATACAAACTGGATTTTGAAATCTCAGTCAAAAAACCTCCAAACACAAAAGTCATATACTGGTTACATGTTAAGTAATAAAGTTTTGATATGATTATTCAGTTAAATAAAATTATTAAAATTACTTTCACCTGTTTCTTTACACTTATTTTGATGTGACTAATATAAAGCTTAAATGATAATGTGGTTTCCATTATATTCTATTAGACAGTGGGCAGGACTGATCTAAAGAGGAGCAGCTTTACCAAAAAGGTAGACGAGACATGAATGTGCTCCTGTTTGACCAACAGTTGCAAAGTTATAGACCTCCAAAGTATGTATATGGGAAGTCAACATTTCTGTGTCAAACACACTCCCATGCCTGATAAACACTGACACTACTATCAACTCATGATATCTCTTAGAGTTCATCATTCCCTGTATTGCTTCCATAGGCTTTAGGGAAATCAACTGCTACAGGTTTCACTGGATGATTAGTATTAAAAATATTTCTAATCCATTAAAAAAAAAAGTAAGATTTCTATTGCACTACTGCAAAGAGTTCCAGGAGATACTGCAGTGGTTAGGAACAGACTCTGGATCCAAACTGCCCGAGTTTGAATTCCAGCACTACCAATTCTAGCCAGGTGACCCTGAGCAAGTTATTTAACCTTTCTGTGCTTCAGTTTCCTTATTTGTCAAATTAGAAAAATAAGAGTATCTACAACAATAGGGCTGCTATGAGTAACGACATGTGAAGCATTTAATAAGTTGTCACATGGTAAAAATCCAATGAAAAATATTACTATCTTTAGGCAGTGTCTGCATTCTTACCTGGATCTTAAAAATGGAAAAACTGAGGCACAGAGACTTGACTAGATCACAGAGCCAGAAATGGGAGCAAAAACAAAACCCCAGAACATCAGCTCAGCTATCATAGAGCGCTAGTATTGTAGCTGCCCAGGAGGTATGGCTGAAGCATAAAACCCACAAGCTTTATGAATTGAAGACTCGAAATAACAGGAATGGCTGGGTGTGGCGGCTCACGCCTGTAATCCTAGCACTTTGGGACGCTGAGGTAGGAGAATCGCTTGAGCACAGGAGTTCGAGACCAGCCTGGGCAACATGTTGAAGTCTAATCTCTACAAAACTTGGCCAGGCACGGTGATGTGAGCCTACAGTACCAGCTACTCAGGAGGCTGAGGTGGGAAGATCACTTGAGCAGAGGAAGAATAGGCTGCAGTGAGCAGAGATCATGCCACTGCACTCCAGCCTGGGTGACAAAGTGAAACCCCGTCTCAATGATGATGATGATGATGATGATGATGATGATGATGATAGGAACTGCATGAAAGACAGCTCATTGTTCAAAAGATATGGTTGTCTACAAAAAAAGTTGGGCCAGGCTCAACTTTTTTTATTTTTATTATATTATACCTCTCAAATGTTACAGAACTCCTATTAGTAAAGCCCAATTAATAATATGACCTTGAAAAATAAATTCGGTGTAATAAATTAATCAGTATGGTTGGCCTTCCACATCTGTGGGTTTGACATCCATAAATTGAACAAACCTCAAATCAAAAATGTTCACAAAACAAAAAACCAGATGACTGCATCTGTAACATAGATGGATACTTTTTTCTTGTCATTATTCCCTAGACAACACAGTATTAACAACTATTTACCTAGTATTAGGGATTAGCATTACAATCTAGCGATGATTTAAAGTATACAAGAAAATGTATGTATATTACATACAAATACTATACCATTTTATATAAGGGACTTGAGCATCCACAAATTTTGGTATCCTGATGGGAGGTGGGGGGGATGTCCTAGAAACAATCCCCCATGGATACAGAGGGACAACTACACTATCTTCTATGATTTTCACATATATGTTTTCATTTTTTTTTTTTTTTTTAGACGGGAGTCTCACTCTGTCACACAGGCTGGAGTGCAGTGTCATAATCTAGGCTCACTGAAACCTCTGCTGCCCAGGTTCAAGTGATTCTCCAGCCTCAGCCGCCAAGTAGCTGGGATTACAGGCATGCGCCACTACATGTGGCGAATTTTTCTATTTTTTTAGTAGAGACAGGGTTTCGCCATGTTGGTCAGGCTAGTCTCGAACTCCTGACCTCAAGTAATCCACCCACCTTGGCTTCCCAAAGTGCTGGGATTACAAGTGTGAGTGAGCCACCACACCCAGCCTTTGCATTGTTTTTTAATGGTTATCTTATTACCTTTTTTTTTTTCCCGAAGTGATTTTACCTTTATTTCCTTCACTTTAAGCCAATCATGAAATTTCAGTGATTTCTGGGGTGGGGACAGAAGGAAGGCGGTGTCAAAAATCATTGGGGCTGTGACCTAGTTGGCCCGTGGAGGTGCAGGTAGGATGGGCCCTCACTGGGGCAGCTGGAGGAGCATGGACTGCCCCGCTGATAGGTAGGTGATGTTCTGAGAGCCGGTAGACGACGTCCTCTGCAGCTTCCAGCTTGCACAGCTCAATCAGGCCGTCCCCTGTGGTGGCCAGTGAGTTGGCAATCAGCTTAGCTACTTTGGAGTTGCCCTTAGCAGAGATGATAGCCGCCCTTTTCAGCTGCTCAGCCTTTTCCACCACAAATCTGGCCCTCTCTGCTTCCTGCTGAGCCACCTGTTTGGCTTCCACCGCTTCTGTGAACTCCTTCCCAAAGTTCAGATGTGTCAAGGAAACGTTGTCCAGGATGAGCCCAAAGGTGGCTGCTCGCTCTGTAAGGTTGTCGCTCACTTGCCTGGTCATGGCAGCTCTCTCCAGGTGATTAGTTCTCCAGCATCAAAGTGAGCCACCACTGACTTGAGGATCTTGGTCATGATGGACGGCAGCACACACTCACCATAGTCCTCTCTGATGCTGATGAAGATGCGAGGAAGCTGGCTAGCAACGGGCCCAAAGAGGATGCGCAGTGTGGCCGAGAATGGCAGTCAAAGATAATTGGCTTCTGTACCCATAGGATGACAAAGTGAGTCCCTTTCCCTACCACAATGTCCTGTACTCCACAGAACTGGTCAAAGATGACAGCTCTGTGCCCAGCATCCACATTATATAAGGCAGAGTTCACCACGCCTCCTGCAACAGCTAAGGCCAGGCCAAACTTGCCAATGGACTCAAAAGCTTTGGCAGCCATGTTTTCTTCTGCTGGACCCTCTCATACCTGCTTCTACTCTGACCTCCATGTGAATTCACTATCTTCTTTAAAAAACAAAAAGTTTAACTCATATATCCCCTCCCACCATAATCCCCTCCCACCAGGATATCAAAATTCACAAATGCTCAAGTCCCTTATATAAAAGGGTGTAGTATTTGTATATAACCTATGTACAACTGTCCATATACTTTAAATCATCTCTAGATCACCTATAGTACCTAATACGGTATAAATGCTATGTAAATAGTTGTTATACTATATTTTTCATTTATATCATTTTTATTGTTGTATTATGATTTTTTTTCACAAATATTTTCCATTTGTGGTTGGTTGAACCCACAGATGTAGAACCCACAGATACAGAGGGGAAACTGTATACAGAGTATTTAGAAATATGCGTTAGAAGTACTAGAAGAAGTAGCTACAGGAATAATTGTTTCTGTGTCTGATGTTAAGGGGGCTTACATTTTGGGGCAGTGAACTATCATTTTTATTATAAACCTTCAGAACTGTATAACTTTTTCTTTTTGAAACAGAGTCTCACTCTGTTCCCCAGACTGGAGTGCAATGGTGCAATTGTAGCTCATTGCAAACTCTGTCTCCCGGGTTCAAATGATTCTCCTGCCTCAGCCTCCTGAGTAGCTAGGACTACAGGCATATGCCACCACACCTGGCTAATTTTTGTAAAGACAAGATTTCACTATGTTGCCCAGGCTGGTCACGAACTCATGACCTCAAGTGACTGCCCACCTCAGCCTCCCAAAGTGCTGGGATTACAGGCCATGAGCCATGGCGCCCAGCTGTGAACTGTTTAACTTTTTAAAGTATAAATAGGCATTACATTAATTTTTAAGTCAGAGAACTCTATTTGGAGGTTTCCTCTAAAAATCTTTGTGCCAGGCCGGGCGCAGTGGCTCACGCCTGTAATCCCAGAGCTTTGGGAGGCCGAGGTGGGTGGATCATGTGGTGAGGAGTTTGAGACCAGCCTGGCCAAGATGTTGAAAGCCCTCTCTACTAAAAATACAAAAATTAGCTGGGCGTAATGGCATGCATCTGTAATCTCAGCTACTCAGGAGGCTGACACAAGAGAACTGCTTGAACCTGGGAGGTGGAAGTTGCAGTGAGCCGAGATCGCACCATTGTACTCCCGCCTGGGTGACAGAGTGAGACTCCGTCTCAAAATAAATAAATAAAAGTCTTTGTGCCAACAGTCATAAGGCACATGGTAACCACCATTTTACACATACTTTTATTTATATTTATTGTATGTATATATTTGTATACTTATGTCTATATTACATATAGACATATGTAAATATATACATATAATATATAATATGTATTTTATATATATAAGCATATATTTAAAATGTTCTCTTTTTTTACACGCTCTTTTCAGGCCATATAAAACATTTCTAAGCTGGCCAATGATTATATGGCTTAAACCCACTAAAAAAATGCTAATTCTTAAGTTTACTATCATAAGCCTTATGTTCAGCTTGGTTTTATTACTGGTTGTGGAACTACTTCTATGCCGTGCACAATCATATAGCATGCTGTACCTACATTAAGAATTGCTTACATTTATGTCCTACTTGTTGCAAAAAGAAAAATATCAAAATACCAAAACCTCAAGCTGCAAATACTTAGGAACTTCCCATGTAAGAAAAACATCTTGGTAAAATATCAGTAAAAGTATAGAAAACTAGGAGATTCATCTAATTTTCTTAGAATCTATGTCCTTCAGCTAAAAATAGAATTAAGTATATTACCATCAGAGGAATACCCAGTGAGGCCTCCAAAAATGACCAGCACATAGCTGACATCAAGCTCCCTCATGATCTCATAGGCTTTTTCCTCTGTGGACGCCATTGCCTGGAAAAACAAACGTACAATTTTCAGAGCACAATACCAAGTTATATGATCCCCTCATGCAGACTATTTCCCACTAGACCTTGCACACCAAGCACTCAAAGATCCCTTTATCTTACCTGCCCTACTCGAGAAATGTGGGTATTATTCCATGTGTTATTGTCTACTAAAATTGTTCGGTTTGCCATAGCTGTAATCTGATAGCCGTAATCCCACCAGGACATGACCTTCGCATCCTGAAAGTAGAATGGGAAATGGAAATAATAAGCTTCTCCCTGTCTCTAAAAATCAAATGCAATAGAGAAGGCATCTTTGGTCTGACAGAAGTGATACCTGGCTGACTAATCTATTTCTTCACAAAGTAATGCAGGTCTAACCAGAAAATAAATTCTGGCACCTGGTCCTCCATTTATATACAATCATAAAATCTCAGCACAAATAACAAAGCAACATTCCCAATACGTCATCCCAGATCATTTTATACAAACAAACATAGGGAGTGGGAGGTGTGGGAGACTGTGCAATGTAGCCACATCAATAGCCTAGTGTCATTTGACAATTGTCTTAAATAACCTTTAACAGAATCACAAAATACAATTATTATAGAGTGGAAACTCAAATCACAGGATATGATGGACAAGAATTAAGAGACTCTTAAAAGTTTTGATTCCTAACAAATTGTCTTAGAAATGCTATTCCTAATAGTTATTGTAAAGGAAATCACTTCAGATTCTCAAAAGGTATAATTATAATATTAAAAGCAGTTATCATAAGGTGATCACTTCACACAAGACTTATATTTTTCTTCTTGCTTCAATTTTCTGATTTTTCTAAAGTGAACATGTATTATTTATCTGTAAGTTTTTTCTTCTTTTATAACTGGGATGTTCTACCTCATTTAGAAATCATCATAACAGTAAAAGTATCCACGCAATGTCTAGATAATTACTAGTAAGAGTAACTATAAAAGATCCCTGAATTAAATGGAGGTTCACCTTTAAGGCTCATTTAAGACTAGAGTTGCAAAGTTCCAATTTCACCAAGCTTTCCACCCATTTAAAAGCTGTATGATTCACTATAACATCAAATGTTTCCCCCTTTGCCCCTAACCCACAATTCCCATTCCTCCCAAATCTTTACCTCTGGAGTATTGTGACGAAGCCAGTAATATGCTTCTCGGAAGTCATCAAAGATGATCCTACTGCCATCCCCACCACGGGCAGACAGCACAATGGACGGAGAAGAGTAGGCCTCACTGGTCACCCAGGTTGAATGAAAGGTGTAGGTGATGAGAAAGAAAGCCATGACCAGTATCATCCCACTTGCCACCTAAAAAGGGAAAAAGAATTAATTGTGTAGTTAACCAAACTAAATTTCCACAATACAGGACAACTTCTTAGACACATTCCATAATATAGGTAAGATTGATCAAAACAAGTCAGAGGACATATGAGTTAATTCTGACCACCTATGACAGTGCTCTGCTTTACTCCCCTGCCCCAACAGACACACACATACACACACACACACAGAGTTGCCCAAATCTGTTCTTAGCATCACTTAATTCTCACTTCATTCTTAATAGGGTAGGTAGAGTCCTGTTGCTTCTTGCTCTTCTTGTCTGGACGACTTATGTCCAGATTCTTCATGTATGTAGACAGCACCTGGGAGACTCCAATGCCAGAAAGAATGCACATAACAGGTGCCAACACTAGCATTAGACGCACCTAACGGAGACAGGAAGCATGATTAGTCTAATCAGTGTTCAACAAATTACAAATTTCAGCCTATTAGCAGATCAAAACATTAATTTAGGAGTTTTCATCAAACATGACCTCCATGAAAAGTGAAAGAGAAAATACTTAAAACAGTTACAGTAGAAGTATATATTTCTTCAACTGTTTCAATTATATGCATGTACATATGTGTGTCTTGAACAATAATGATATAAAGTTTATTTCGTAACTGTGGTTTGAGACCAAAAAAGTATAAGAAACACTCTTTTACTACAATATATGAAATCCCTCCTCTCTTTTGACAATCGAGCACTGGGTAATACTCCTATGCCTTCAAGAAAAAAATACCACCTCCCATTTTAAGACACCCAGGGGCATATTTTCCAAAAGCGCCTATTTTCCAACAAAGTGCAAAAGTGCTTTTATAATACAAAGTTATAAATCCAAGAAAGTTGGACCCCACAACCAGAATGTATGAGTGTCCCATACATTCTGGGAAGGATCAACAACAGCAAACAGCTTTACAACTCAGTCCCTCAAATGCTCAGAGAGAAGCATGAGCACAATCATCAGTACTTTCTGAATTCTGCCAGGCAGATAAAAAAGCACCTCAGAAGTACAGTGAAAAAGTCTGCCAGACTGAGGGTATTCCTCACCATTACAGCTGAAAAGTACATGCTGGTCACACCATACATGATGATAAAAATCCGGGCATCAGACAGGTTGCTAAAGCAGTAATAGAGGCCAACTACAAAAGAGGGAAGGAGAAATAAGCAGCTGAGTCCTGTAGGTCGAAACCTACAAGGGAAAGTATCTTCATTATATAATTGGATGATTCCACACATTTAACCCAGCAATTCCACTTCCAGGAATTTATCCTAAAAAAACAATCATAGAAACATGCAAAGATGTTTACTATAGCACACTTTAAAGTAGCAAAAAAATCAGAAACAATCTAAATGTCCAATAACAAGGAGCTAATTATAGTTCATTTATTTATTTATTTATTTTTGAGACAGAGTCTCGCTCTTTCGCCAGGCTGGAGTCCAATGGCACGATCTTGGCTCACTGCAACCTCTGCCTCCTGAGTTCAAGCAATTCTCCTGCCTCAGCCTCCCAAGTAGCTGGGACTACAGGCGTGCGCCACCATGCCCAGTTAATTTTTGTATTTTAGTAGAGACAGGGCTTCACCATGTTGGCCAGGATGGTCTCGATCTCTTGACCTTGTGATCCGCCTGCCTCGGCCTCCCAAAGTGCTGGGATTACAGGCATGAGCCACCGCACCCCACCTAATTATAGTGTATTTATAAAATGGAATATATCAATTAAAATATTGCCACATGAGATTATGGACCATTTGCCTTCTTACACATCTCTGTACTCAAAAAAAAAAGTGACATATTTTAAGTATTTCTATAAAATAATACTAAATAACAGAAATTTAATTCTTTATGAAGTTAAAAAAAATCAAGGAAAAAAACTATGATCTCATTCTTATTCAATAAATGATAAATATACATCAAAATGTTAACAGTGGCTAGAGATGGGTAGTGAGAACTCCAGAATATTTACCTGTTTTGAGATGGGTTCTTGCTGTATAACCAAGGCTGGTCTCAAACTCCCAGGCTCAAGTAATCCTTCTACCCAAGCCTTCCAAGTAGCTGGGACTATAGATGCACACCACCATGCCCAGCTTATTTATCTTACATTTGTGTGTGTGTGTGCGCGTGTGCATGCACATGCACATCATGTGTTTTTATTTTTAAGTGGAGACAGGGGTCTCACTACATTGCCCAGACTGATCTTGAACTCCTAGCCTCAAGCAATCCTCCCACCTCAGCCTCCCAAAGTACTGGGATTACTGATGTGAGTTACAACTCCAGGCCTGTTTTAATTTTTTGACTTCGGTCTCACTATGTTGCCCATGGTGATCTTAAATTCCTGACCTCAAGCCATCTTCCCACCTCAGCCTCCTAAGTGGCTAGAATTATAGGCATGAGCCACTGTACCGGCATCTTTTTCTTTTGTACTCATTTATATATATTTTTACAATACACAAATTACTTTTAAAATAAGAGAAAAGTAAAAGTTGGCCAGGCGCAGTGGCTCACACCTGTAATCCCAGCACTATGGGAGGCCAAGGTGAGCAGATGGCTTGAGCCCACAGGTTTTGAGACCAGCCTGGGCAACGTGGTCAAATCCCATCTCTACGGAAAAAAAACAAAAAACAAAAAACAAAAATTAGCTGGGCATGGTGGCATGCACCTGTAGTCCCAGCTACTCAGAAGGGTGAGGTGGGAGGATGGCTTGAGCCCCAGAGGCAGAGGCTGCAGTAAGCAAAGATCGTACAACTGCCCTGCAGCCTAGGCAATAAAGCAAGACTCTATCGCAAAAAAAAAAAGCAAAGTTATTTTTTAAGAGAAAAAGACCACTGGTAAATTCTAAAACACATCTGGATTGGCCAGAAGATAGGAGATTGATGAGGCTTTACAATTAGCAGTACTCATTATGGGACTTCAACACTGCCAAGAGGAGAAACAGGGGTAAAGGGCTGCCCTTTATCCCTGATTTGGAGCATGATAGAAATACTCCAAAAAAAAAAAAAAAAAAAAGAAAAGAAAAAAACGAGTAAAAATTACAGTTAAGTTTTAACTCATAACAAAACGGCATAGGTTTTGAACTTGCCAGTATCTACAAATATAGAACTTCTGTTACTCTATAGGTTCATATATGAGAAAATTTGCTTAGCTATCCTCTGTATTACAAAACATAAACAGGCAAAGAAAAACAAAACATGAATGAGGGTAGCTTACAAATCTGGAATCAAATGGGGATTCTTACGAACAAGGCCATTTCAGAACACAAAGCCACATACCTGGAAACATGAAGACGAGGAGCTGCAGGTCAAAATAGTATGAGGACCAGGTTGTGGGCTGATGCTCAGACACAGAAGCAATGATGGGGATGTTGTTCTTAGCATAAGAAGGATCCAGCAGTGAGTAGAAACGTCCCGTCCAGGGAGATATTTTTCCTGGTAGCAAAGAGGCAATAAGCATTCCACACATACTCTTCAAACAAACATCTGATCCTAATTAATCAAAACTTCCCATTTTAATAAGACTCTCAGTGACAGAGAAGGATTAGGTTTTTGCTTAATTACCACCAATATTTAGAGAGTTTCACTCCTTCGAGAGTACTTTTGTCAGCACTGGCAGCAGAATAAAGCCAGGCTGTGTATAAACTTGGAGAGAAGAATAGAGGCAGAAATGCTACCTGAAAGGGTTTTAGGCCAAATTTGGTCAAACCAAGGCCAATTCTAGAGACTAAATCAACTATATCCTCAGGTCCTGCTCTGAATTAGTCAACAGACAGACTTGAGCAAAATCAAATTAAATCTCTGAGAAATAAAAGTAGGGAAAATGGAGAAGGAAAATGCGGCCTTCCAACCAACTAAACAGCCATGATTTAGTTTCCATGGGATTAGATGACTGCCACCTTGGAGGGTACGGTAAGCAATATGATGACTTCTCCCACCCAACCAATAGGAAAGAAAAAAAAGAAAGGAAAAGGAGAAAGATTTGCAAGCTAAGATCTAGTTCTTTCACCAGGTGTGATTAAGAGCGGCTCCAACAAGACATGCTCTTCTATGCTGAATCCAAGCACTGGGCTGAAAAGTAGACCGAATGTAAAAATGTAGGATTGTATATGCTTCAAATGAAAACAGAAATAAGAAAAGAAGAATCCTTTGTGGTCAAAAAATACCATCTTTTGTAGTTTATTCTATGTCTGTACCCAAATGTATTTAATAATAAAAGCTGTGAGCCTGGCTGGGCACAGTGGCTCACTCCTGTAATCCTAGCACTTTGGGAGGCCAAGGCAGGCAGACCATCTGAGGTCAGGAGTTCGAGACCAGTCTGACCAACATGGTGAAACCCTGTCTACTAAAAATACAAAATTAGCCAGGCATGGGCTGAGATTGTGCCGTTGCACACCAGCCTGGGCAATAAGAGGGAAACTCCATTTCAAAAAGAAAAAAGCTGTGAGCCTTCCCTACCTGTAAGCATGAGGAGAGTTCCCACGGTGAGAAGGACAAAGCCTACAAGAGAGATGACACTCCGGAAAAGAACTTCAAATTGCTGTGGATTCAACTTGCTGCGCAGGTAATCCACAAAGGCATGGATCTGGCAGAGACCAAAGACCCCAAAGGCTGCCATGTGCTCTGATGAAAGGACAGGCTGTAGGTAAAAGGATATGTATGTTAAGATTGAAAAAAAAAAAAAAAAAATGAATAAGTCCAGCCCAGGCCTGCATTATCCTGATCTAGTTCAAACCAACTGGGTCAAATGAGCTCTGAGGCCCCAAAGGAACCAGGGCAAATCTAGGGAAGGGTTTAATTCAACCAGCCATATTTTCTAAAGTATTTGGAGCCCCCTAAAGCATAAGATACGCTATCATTATCACATCTCTGGCTTTTGTTCAGGTTATTTCCTCAGCGTAGACTGTAATTTTCCCCAAATTCCCATCCACTAAAATTCTCATCACTCAAGGTTCACCTCAAATATCATCTCTTCCTAATAATCTGCCAAACTGAAATCAATTACTCCTATGTTCCATATCGCATTAGTATCTTCTAGCACTTAATCATTCTCTGCCTTAGAGCAGTGATTCTCAAACGCTAGTGGGCACTGTAATAACTAAGGGGGTAGGAGTGTTAAAATGCAAATTGCTGAGCCCCACCTCCGGAGTTTCTGATTCAGTAGGTCTGTGTTGGGGCTCTAGAATTTGCACTTATTTCTAACAAGTTCCTAGATGCTGCTGTTGATAATGATACAAGAACCACACTTCCAGAACTGTAGCCTATCAAATATAGCCAGCTGCCTGTATTCCTTTCCCCGCAAGAAGACCAAGACTTCCTTAAAAACCATGAGCATATTTTTATTCTTTTTACATTTTCAAGTGATTAGCAAACTGCATATTCAAATGCTTTTCAACTTATGATTGGGTTACATCTCAATAAACCCATTGTAAGTTGAAAATATCCTAAGTAGAAAATGCATTTAATATGCCTAACCTACGGAACACCGTAGCTTAGCGTAGAGTATCTTAAACATGCTGAGAACATTTAACATTAGCCTACAGTTGGGCAAAATCATCTAACACAAAGCCTATTTTATAATAAGTACTGAATATCTCATGTAATTTATTGACTACTATGCTGAAAGTGAAAAACAGAATGTTTATATACATACTGGAAGTACAGTTTCTATTGAATGTGTATCACTTTCACACCATTCTAAAGGCAAAAAATCCTAAGTCAACACTTCATAAGTTGGGGCCAACCTGCAGTAGGTGATCAGTAAAGAAATACTTGTTGGCCAGGCACGGTGGCTCATGCCTGTAATCCCAGCACTTTGGGAGGTCAAGGCAGGCAGATCACCTGAAGTTGGGAGTTCAAGACCAGCCTGACCAACATAGAGAAACCCTGTCTCTACTAAAAATACAAAAACTTAGCTGGCATAGTGGCACATGCCTGTAATCCCAGCTACTCGGGAGGCTGAGGCAGGAGAATCACCTGAACCCGGAGGCGGAGGTTGTGGTGAGCCAAGATCACGCCACTGCACTCCAGCCTGGGAAACAAGAGCGAAACTCCATCTCAAAAAAAAAAAAAAAGAAAAGAAAAAAGAAATACTTGTTGACCTCTAAATGTTTGTACTTTCATCGTAATTTCGCAGGAAAAATCAAACACACCACGTTATTCTCTAACTCTTGTCTGTTAATCCTATGTAACAATGTTGCTAAAGGTTTGTGCTTTACTTCCTGAAGGACTTACAATTAGATGCCATTAAGATCAGGATCCTCTGCTACTACACAGGACCTTCTACATTAAAAGGACTGGAAACTTTAACTTTGATCACTCATCTAAACTCAACTCAACTCAATATTCCTCCCCTTCCCACAAACTTAAAGCCAAAGTAAGAACTATGAAATTCAAACTGCAAGAAGCAAATACTAACACACTACAGGACACAAACTTTAATGACCAATAATTCTGTTTCTTCAATTAACACGAGTAGTTCAATATAAAAGCTGTGAATATGGCCAAGCTCAGTGGCTCATGCTTATAATCCCAACACTTTGGGAGGCCAAGGTAGGCGGCTCACCTGAGGTCAGGAGTTTGACACCAGCCTGGCCAACACGGTGAAACTCCGTCTCTACTAAAAATGCAAAAATTAGCTGGGTATGGTGGCAGGTGCCTGTAATCCCAGCTCCTTGGGAGGCTGAGGCAGAAGAATCACTTGAACCCGGGAAGCGGAGGTTGCAGTGAGCCGAGATCATGCCATGGCACTCCAGTCTGGGGGACAAGAGCGAGACTTCATCTCAAGGAAAAAAAAAAAAAAGCTGTCATTAAGTTGTATTCTTCTTAACAGAATCCAAGATAAATCAGTCTAGTTGGGGCTGCACAGAAAAAGTAGAAGCTGAAAAACCTACTCAGTCAAGAGCTCACCTGGAAACCCACAAAGGAGATCTGCATAGAAAGTATAGTGCCCAGGCAGTAAACAGTACAGTAGGCCACATAGATCCGGTGGGAGAAACGGCCTGTGAGCATCAGCACCAGGACATGGAGAGGAATCAAATTGATCAGAAACACATAACCTCCCCATGACGAGACCTACAACAGAACAGAAAAAAAACAGTTCCTCTGAGCATGCCTCCTCAGACCACCACCACTATACTGTAGAATATCATCTGTGACTTTTTAAAGAACACCCTTTATAGTAACTATAATTTTATTTATGCCAAATGGCTTAAAGTGTTTAAATAATTGTTTTTTTTTTTAAACAGGAAAATCAAGTTCTTACATGTACAAGTTTGTTATACAAAATAAAATAAGTTTAAAAATAGAAAATCAAGTTCAAACTCAACACAATAACTCAAACCCCTGCTCCCTTGTGGTTGCTGATGTCATGACCACATAATGAGAGGGACTTAAGCCTCAGAATTCATCTAAATACAATCACTGTAAGGTCATACAGAGGATTTAGGGATATGTGAGCAAGTAGTAGCAATTAAGGAGGTTTACATATATACATAAGTATGAACAGAAAAAATATACTGGAAAAGAAAAAAATTTAGGGGAACCTACCAGAAAAGAAAGTTAGTCAAATAAAAAGAAAGAGAGAAAGAAAGTTGGTCAAATAATAAGTACCCATAGGAAATACAGTATTTAGAGAACTTAAAAATTAAAAACATGTAGAAAAAGTTACCATGTAGAAGTAAGCAAGGGCACACTTAGCTGCCCAACAGATAGAACCAGTCTTTACTGCCTTGATCCACATGTAGTAGGTGAGAAGCATGCAAAAGATGGCAATTCCTGCAGAAAGAACACACCAAGAATTCAACAAGAGGCCAGGCTAGTATAGTGATTCAGAATATTGTTCTGGAACAGATTGCCTGGATCTACTACCAAGTAACAGTGTCATTTTAGGCAAATTATTTACCTTTTTGTTTCAGTTTGTTTCAGTTTCATGTAAAAAGAAGTAATAGTATTTACTTCATAAAAGTGGTCTGAAGACAAACATAATTAATGCTTGTAAAGCACTTAGAACAATACCTAGCATATAATAAACACTATGTAAATATTGGCCATTATTATCATTCTTTCCAAGCACTAAACATCCTGCTAGTATAGTCCTAAAGACATCGTACACTATCATTCATCATCCTGCCTCTACGTCTTAACATAGCTAATACTCATGCTCCAATTGCCTCTTTCCTTGATATCTGCCTAATGAAGTTTCAACTTCAGGACCCCGCTGAACCTTAACCACTTCCAAAAAGCGTTCCTTGATTCCCGAATTTGCTTTTGTTTTTGTTTTTCTAAACAGGGTCTTGCTCTATCGCCAGGCTGAAGTGCAGTGGTGATCACAGCTCGCTGCAGCCTCAACCTCCCAGGCTCAAGCAATCCTCCCACTTCAGTTCCCTGGGTAGCTGGGACTACAGGCACATACAACCATGCCCAGCTAATTTTTGTATTTCTTGTAGAGACAGGGTTGCCCAGGCTGGTCTCAAACTCCTGAGCTCAAATGATCCACCCACCTCGGCCTCCCAAAGTACTGGATTATAAAGCATGAACCACTGAGCTCAGCCCCAAATCTGAATTAATCTTTCCATTCACTACATTACTGAAGTACTCTGTCAAATTTCTATCATGGCACACAGTGCTATCTACTGTCATTGAGTCATATTTATATGTCCATTTTAATCTTCCTTAATATATTATGGGCCAATATAACCTTATCCATTACCTATCTCTTTAATTTCTTATAATTATGCCAAAAAAAATCTTATTATCTATCTTTCTAACACTTAATACTATGTTTTCCCAATAACATTCATTAAGTGTATGTTGAATTGAAAACAAGTCAATAAGTCATTAAAATTTTAAGGACATTTATTTGCTTTATCTAGAAAAACAAAGCAAAGGGTTATAATGTTAAAACAACAGTTAACTATTTTATGAGTACAGAGAGGAACCAAAGATTTGTAAGAAAAGTAAACAACTACCTTTCTAGAAAAGATGATGGGAAGAGAATATGAACTTGTCCAAGATCCCTTCCTGCCCATTTCTAATCTTCCAACCCAGATACCATTTTTATTAGTGCTAAGCCATAGATTGCACTTTATGAAGCTCTGTTGGATAATGAGGTGAGAAGATCATCTTTAGCATTTTAAGAGTCTTACCTTCATTATCATAGGAGCCAGCCACAGATCGGGAGATATACCCAGGAACTACAGCAATCATGGCAGCAGCAAGAAGCCCAGCCCCTGCATCCTATAAGAAAAAAAGGGCATTAAGACATTAACACCAATGCAACTCTGAGAAAGAACAGAGGATCCAACTAGTCCATTCTGTTTATAATGGGCCCAGAAAACAGTCCAACAATTGCAACGTAGATGTGAGATGTCAGAAATGGTAGAAATGCCAGGACGCAATGGCTCACACCTGTAATCCCAGCACTTTGGGAGGCTGAAGCGGGCTGATCACCTGAGGTCAGGAGTTCGAGACCAATCTGATCAACAGGGAGAAACGCCATCTCTGCTAAAAATACAAAAATTAGCCAGGTGTGGTGGTGCATGCCTGTAATCCCAGCTACTTGGAAGGCTGAGGCACGAGAATCACTTGAACTCGGGAGGCAGAGGTTGCAGTGAACCGAGATCATGCCATTGCACTCCAGCATGGGCAACAAGAGCGAAACTTCATCTCAAAAAAAAAGAAGAAGAAAAAGGAAATGCTCACAGCACAAGAAAGCTAAAAACTTCATGACTAATTCCCTATGATGACACTAAACCTGACACTGAGAACACATATGCTGAGGACAGACAAATCAAGTGAGATGTCAAACATCAATACTGTCCCAGAATGGGCTGTCTGGCTACCAATCTCACCAAGCTTGTAAGTCTCTACTTCTAACAACATCTGCACATCACTGGAACACCAGTCACATCTCTACAACTCATGCAAGGACAGTCAAAGGAAGAAAAATTATTATTTCAGTTAAAAAGCCAAAAAAGTTAAGTGATAATCTACCTAAACCAAAGATGCTAAGAGCTTAGGCAATAAAGCTTAAATATCACCAGGCACCCTTTGAGCTCAGGAGAAAGGAGCAACAGATATAAGCCACACTCCAAAAAGCAAAGACTTGTCTGTTGAAAAGAGTCAAATTTGGGAAAGGGCAGCAAGGAGAAGGATGAAAAGTTTTCCAAACTAAATTCAGGCTTCCCAAACCCCGTACTGGTTTATCACCTCTCAGGTATCTCCCTGACACCACAGCACAAACTAAGAATAGCACCTAGGGAGCCAAGGTCAGCAATGCTGAAACATGGAAAAAGAGAGTCAGCATTATGGAGTTACTACGTAAGCCAAATGGCTTAAGAATTTTAAGATAATTTTTTTAATCAACAAATAATTGCTGAGTACATTCCTGGTAGGAAAAACTAACCATTTTGGAAAGTTTCATGTAGTTTTTGTTCCTCTCTTTTACACTGTGAGAACTTCAACCAAACATTTTGATTTTGCATTTTAAATGTTTTTTTTCTTTACGTAGCGATTTACATTTCATTTCCAACTGTTCTCTCATAAGGACAAACAATTACTAATGATAAAAAATCACATATTCCAGCCGGGCGTGGTGGCTCAGGCCTGTAATCCCAGCACTTTGGGAGGCCAAGGCAGATAGATCACCTGAAGTTCAAGATCAGCCTGGTCAACATAGTGAAACCCCATCTCTAATAAAAATAAAAAAAATTAGCCGGGCGTGGGAAGCAGGTGCCTGTAATCCCAGCTACTTGGGAGGCTGAGGCAGGAGAATCACTTGAACCCGGGAGGCAAAGGTTGCGGTGAGCTGAGATCATGCCACTGCACTCCAGCCTGGGCAACAAGAGCAAGACTCCATCTCAAAAAAAAAAAAAAAAAGGAAAAAGGCTAGGCATGGTGGCTCACTCATATAATCCTAGCACTTTGGAAGACCGAGGCGGCTGGATCACCTGAGGTCAGGAGTTTGTGACCAGCCTGATCAACATGGAGAAACCCTGCCTCTACTAAAAATACAAAATTAGCCAGGTGTGGTGGCACATGCCTGTAGTCCCAACTACTCAGGAGGCTGAGGCAGGAGAATCACTTGAATCTAGGAGGCAGAGGTTGTGGTGAGCCAAGATTGCGCCATTGCACTCCAGCCTGGGCAATAAGAGCAAAACTCTGTTTCAAAAAAAAACATACACACATATTCCAGAAAGGAGTTGGAATGAACCCAATTAATACAGCCCAGTAAAAGTTGTCTTTATTCTCTGGCTCCCTACCTTTCTAAGGCTCTGTCCCCCACCCTCCAGCATCTATTAAAGAGGCTCAATAACATTCATTCCCAAGCCTCCTGTCACCCCAAATCCTTCACCTTGAGCTCTTTGGTAAGGTGGTACGTGACGATGGTGGTGAAGGAGGAGAAGAGAGGGGCCAGGAACACACAGACATTCCGAATGTCGATGGTGATGTGGAAAAAATGGAGTACATGGTAGATTGCAGCAGAGGTGATCATTAAACCTGTAATGGGAAGAAGAAACTCCATTAGGTTGTCTTACCAGAACTTAAGGGAAAAAGAAAGGGAAAGTCCCAGCATCAATAAAGTGACTATGTAAGTCTTGACAAATCACCAGAAATACTAATACAGCAACTGCAGTAAGCCTATAAATTTCTCTCCTAAGGATTCAATCAGAAGTCTAGAACGTATAAAAGCCACCCATTTCTACTCTACTACAAATGTACTCCTATCTATATAAGATGCACTTTTAGGAATCTGTAATCAAAATGATATCACAAGTGTCACAAGACATACCTGCTAGAAATAAAAGAAACTGTTCTCTAGCATACAAATATTTGCTTTAAAAAAAAAAAAATCTGGTCTCCTCACCTGGGTAAATTGTTCCTCCAATGATTCGTCCCAAAGGGTACCAAGCTCGGTCATCAAACCAGTTATGGAATTTATAAAACCCCTCCTCAGCCAGGAACCTGGTAGTCCGATAATTAAAGTACCTATAGCAAGAAAGAAACTTTGTTGTGAATTTATGGTGAATTTTGCTCCTCGGGATACACCATTGAGAAACTCAGCATTACTCAATGAAAAATCAGTTTAGCATCAAAAATTATGCCATGAAATCATTTTCACAACCAGAAGTCTGTTTATTTCTAGCTCCATGCTTGTCTCAACTAAAGCATTGCTTCTCTCATGAGGAAATGAAACTGGAGCCTAACATTGTAACAAAGCAATCAAATGGGATACTTCATCAAGCTGACATGTAGCCATCAGGACCAGTCAGAGAATTCAAGCACCCTGAAGACAAAGCCACTGAGATGTGGGCACCAATAGATTCTGGCTTTCAGGCGACAGGAACATATTTTAAACAATCTATACTGCACACAAAGACACATGGATAATTTCCAGTGATAAGCATCTTTAAAGATGTTGGTACACCATCATATGTAGGATGAAAAATTTTTAACCTATTCCATAACACAAATTCCTTAATCAGTGTTTAAACTTTTAACAAGGTTTACTAATGCAGTTATGTAAAATGCTTCTTATGTCACCTGTATAGTAGCATAAAAATATAGATTACAGCTGGGCAGAGTAGCTCATGCATGTAAGCCCAGTACTTTGGGAGGCTGAGGTGGGAGAATCACTTAAGCCCAGGAGTTCAAGACTAGCCTGAGCAACATAGTAAGACCCCATCTCTACAGAAAAATTTTAAAAAATTAGCCAGGCATGGTGGCACACACCTATAGTCCCAGCTACTCAGGAGGCTGAAGTGGCAAGACTGCTTGAGCCCAGAAGGTCGAGGCTGCAGTGAGCCATGATCATAACAGTGTGCTCCAGACTGGGCAACAGAGCAAGACCCTGTCTCAAAAAAATAGATAGATAGATAGATAGATAGATAGACAGATGGATAGATAGATACACAGATACACAGATAACATGAAAAGTATTTGATATAAAATGCTTAAGAGCTATAAACGGAAAGACAGTTCTTTAGGCCCAAAATATATAAGCCCTTCTCTTAAGTTTCTCATTTAAAAAGAAATAAGGCTGGGCAAGGTAGCTAATACCTGTAATCCCAGTACTTTGGTAGGCCAAGGCAGGTGGATCACTTGAGCTCAAGAGTTCAAGACCAGCTTGCACAACATAGCAAGACCCTGTCTCTAAAAAAATACAAAAATTAGCAGGACTTAGTGGCACACACCTGTAGTCCCAGCTACTTGGGAGGTTGAAATAAGAAGACCACCTGAGCCCAGGGAGGTTGAAGCTTCAGTGAGCCGTGATCATGCCACTGCATTCCAGTCTGGTGACAGAGTAAGACCCTATCTCAAAACAAAAAATTAATAATAATAATAAATAAAAATAAATAAGAGGCTGGCGCGGTAGTTCATGCCTGTTATCCCAGCACTTTGGGAGGCTGAGGTGGGTAGATGGCTTGAGCACAGGAGTTTGAGACCAGCCTGGGAACATGGTAAGACCCAATCTATAAAAAAATACAAAAATTAGCTGGACGTGGTAGTAAGCGCCTACAGTCCGAGCTACTTGGGGGGCTAAGGCGGGAGGATTGCTTGAGCCCAGGAGATTGAGGCTGCATGAGCCATAATTGAGCCACTGAACTTCAGCATGGGCGACAGAGCAAGACGCTGTCTCCAAAAAAAAAAAGGAAGACAGACAAAAATAAACAAAGAGTCTCAAACTAGAGATAGTTTAATTACTACACATAATCATGACTAACCATCCTCTCTGTCTACCTCTCTAACCCTATTTCCTCCTTGGTTAGTCAAGTTTTGAAAGCTGAAGTAAACAGAAGCAACAGATGGCAGAAATCTCTATCTTTCTGTTTGTCACTGATGTTATTTTGGTGACTGTCAGGAACAGAAGAGATGAGGGTTGCAGGCATCAATATGTGTCAGAATTGTGTCCTTTACCTACCAGTAGGAGAAGTAAAGTGAGAGAGAGGAAATATAAGTTAGTAGAAATAGGTCTGGACTGGGTTCACCACTCTGGGCATCAGTTTCCTCCTATGCAAAAGGAAGTGTCAAGTCCTTTATGGTCCCTAACAGCTCTTGACAACAAGACAGATGCTCTTGCTTTCCCTGATTATCTAACACCATTATTTGCTCATCCAGGGAGTCTGAGAAAGAAGTCTAACAGATTGGGATCAAGAAACAAAAGGAGGTCAGGCATGGAGGCTCACGCCTATAATCCCAGTACTTTGTGAGGCAGAGGAGGGAGGATTGCTTGAGCCCAGGAGTTTGATACCAGCCTGGGAAACATCGTGAGGCTCCATCTCTACAAAAATTTTTCTAAAAATTAGCCAGGCATGGTGGCATATGCCTGTGGTCCCAGCTACTTGGGAAGCTGAGGTGGGAGGATTACCTGGGCCCCAGAGGTCAAGGCTGCAGTAAGCCATAATCATGCCACTGCACTTCAGCTTGGGTGACAGTCAGACCCAGTCTCAAACAAAAAAAGGAAAAACAAAAGGATAGGTTTCCTCATTCATGAGAAAAAGTATAAACTGATTTGAGAGGCCCCAAACAGAATATTTGTAATGCCTCCAAAACACTTTCAAATATCTACACAAAATTAAAAATTTGCAAATAGATGCAGGCATTTTGAATCAATACCCCACAAGCTTGAATATACTATTTTTAAGATGTCAATAATATTTCAAGAGCCTACGATTTTGGCCCTCCAAGTTTGTTATAAGCCTTAACTTTAGGCAATATAAAAAACTGGAGTCAGACAAATGTACATTTAAATCTTGGTTCCTCCATGTACTGAATATGTAACCTTAGATAACCATTACCAGCCTGAGTCTCCTTATTTCTTTTTTTGGGACAGAGTCTTGCTCTGTTGCCAAGGGTGGAGTGCAGTGGTGTAATCTCGGCTCACTGCAACCTCCACCTCCCGGGTTCAAGCGATTCTCCTGCTTCAGCCTCCCAAGTAGCTGGGATTACAGGCACATGCCACCACACCCAGCAAATTTTCGTCTTTTTAGAAGAGACGGGGCTTCACTATGTTGGCCAGGCTGGTCTTGAACTCCTGACCTCGTGATCTGCCTGCCTTGGCTTCCCATGGTGCTGGGTTACAGGCGTGAGCCACTGTGCCCCACTGAGTCTCCTCATTGCTAAGAAGGGAATAATAGTACCTACATCTCAAAGGGTTGCTGAAAGGATTTGGAGATAATCTGTAAATTAGTGCTTGGAACAAAATGAATGCTTAGTAAATGGTAGTTATTAATACCACTGAGGACTTCCACTATATCTTTTTCATCTGATGAACAAAACTCCCAATCAAACTGATAACTCTGAGCTTTTGGCATTGCCCTAGAATTTTAACTACGAAGCCCAACTTCTATCACAAAAACTGCTAACAAACAAACAAACAAAAAATGTCATGAATCTCAAGTCCATGATTTGTGATTCTCTTCTGAGCCTGGAATGTACACCAGGATCCTTTCCCTTAATCTGCAAACTTTTATCAAACTGAGCAGCCAGCATTCTCTTAGCCTATCCAGATCTTAAACGATAGGCAGACATACTAGCAATGCCTCTCACGTTTTTTGAGGTTGAGATTTACTTGGTAATTCCAACACATACTTTTTTTTTCTATAGAGATGGGGTCTCACCACATTGCCCAGGCTGGTCTCAAATTCCTGAGCTCAAGTGATTCCCCAACCTTGGCCTCCCAAAGTGCTGAGCCACCGTGCCTGGCCTCCAACACATATATTTTAAAAGCAGATAATTATCTCCTTTGGAAGAGTTTAAGGTTTTTTTTCCCCTGAAATGTACTGAAAGCACATCTCTATCACTGAGAGCAGACTGAAATTTTAACCCAAAACCCATGAACCTGAATGCCTCCCAAAGAAAATAATATCAGATCAAGCAAAGGTACTCACGGATCAAACTCATGAATAACACTTTCAAATCTCAGGACAGCAAAGAGACGAGTGGAAAAAGCTGCAAAAAACCAGAGAATTAATATTTTATTGGTATTGTGCCATGGAAGAGCAGCAGATATAGTACTATAATGAAGACAGTATTATGCAGTAGAGAGATCACAGAAAATATAAAATAATTCCTGAATAAAGTCTTTATCCATCTCTTCCCACATATAGGAAACGAAAAAAGTTTACTTTCCCCTGACAATGGCATCTACATTTTCCACTTTCACAGGACACAGTTAACTAATTATAAAAGCCTGTAACATTACATTCACCTACTAATGCCAAACTCAACTTACATGGTCATCTTCTATATACGTTGACACTCCCACCATACACACACACAACAAACCTTAACCTTGGAGCAAAGAGGTATGGCAAGCAAGTCCTATACCTAGGACTCATGAAGAGCCAGAAAATCTAAAAAACAGAGTAACCTCTCAAGAGACTTTCAAAAATACTAAAGGAGGCACCTAAACTGAAGATAATTGTCTTTTACAAAAATCAGTTATCCAAGGGTCCCCAATATCTCTTTCAGCCCTATGAGAAAACAGAATTGGCACAGCATGTTTCCCATTCTTTCACAGATGATCATAGCCCTGATTTTTTTTTTTTTTTTTGAGAGAGAGCCTCAATCTGTCACCCATATTGTAGTGCAGTGGTGCAGTCTCTGCTCACTGCAACCTCTGCCTCTCAGGTTCAAGTGATTCTTGTGCCTCAGCCACCCAAGTAGCTGGGATTACAGGTATCCACCACCACACCCAACTAATTTTTGTATTTTTACAGGGTTTCACCATGTTGGCCAGGTTGGTCTCAAACTCCCAGGCTCAAGTGATCTACCCACCCCAGGCTCCCAAAGTGCTGAGATTACAGAAGTGAGCCACTGTGCCTGGCCCATAGCTGTGACTTTTATATTCCTTTTACTTTATTTTGTCTTCATAAAATTATACTGATGAGAAATGGAAAAACATAACAATCTGCTAAAAAGAACAAGGCATTTTAAGGTAGCCATTTTCAATGTTTTTCTAGACTTTCTCCTTTCTATCCCCAAAGAAAGAGAGGTTCACGTGCACACTCACATAATACAGCAGCCATTGACAGAATGAGAAGCTTCAGAAGTGTGTCCTGCTTCTCATAGGACAATCGCAAAAATCCAAGCTTAGTCATCTTGACATGAATGGGTGGCAACAGGTGACAATCAGCTAAAATGAAAAAGTCAAAACCACAGGATATTGAATACCTTCAATTTACCTCATTAACCTTCATATTTTATGATGAAAGGGAAACATAAAGGACATAGAAGCTAGCAAAAACACCAGAAAGGGTCAAGGCTAATGCTAATATCCAACTCTGGCTTCAAGTATGATCAACCTGTAAGGAATTAGGCAAAAGTCAAGTCTAAGTGTCAAGTCTAAAATGGAGTGGTCAGAATAAACCACTCATAATTCTATTTCCCACTCCTTCACAGCTAACAAGTACATAAGCACAATTAGCAACAGTATAGTACAACAAGGAAGAGATGAAAATATAAATAGGAACAATTGGAAATACTGAAAAATAATAAAATGGAGAAAGAGAGCACTCAGGAAAAGGTAGGATTCTATGGGGATGGGGGGAAGCAGGAAATGAACACTGAGACCAGACGTGAAAGCCCCAGCACTTTGGGAGGCCAAGGAGGGAGGATTGCTTGAAGCCAGGAGTTCAAGACCAATCTGAGCGACAGAGCGAAAACCCACCTCCACAAAAAATTGTAAAATTATGCAGGCTTGCTGGCTGGCACCTGCAGTCCCAGCTACTCAGGAAGCTGAGGCAGGAGTTGGAGGCTGCAGTGGGCTATGATCACACCTCTGCACTTCAGCCTGGGCAACAGAGCCAGAATTCATCTCTTTAAAAAGGAAAAAAAAAAAAAAAGAAGGGAAAAGCAATAAGAGGAAAAACAGAAGTCACCACTGAATCAGCACAATATCCTACCCTAAATTTAAACTTCAACTGAATGGCTATAAACTTTTTTCTTTTCCAAATCCCAATTGGGCTGTCAGGTCAACTGAGAGCATGACTGATAACTAATGAAGGAAAAATCATTCACTCAAGAGAGGAGGTACATACATACAGATCCACTGTGCTCTCAATCGCATATATCAGACTAACTACTGCTCAGATCTATACCCGCTTTCAATCACCTATCCCAAGGCATCTCTGTAACTGACAATGCTGATTTAAGAGATTGATTCAATTACACAGAGACAGTTTGATGGCACCAGATGATAATCTGGATGCCACTAGATAATCTAGATATCACTAGATGATAATCTAGAGGGAAAGAAAACGAATTTTTCCTACTGAAGCAGAAGAGTGGGGGGAAAAAAAGTAGATTAAAATGTTGAGGGACACTATCTGTAGGCAGTACAAAACGGAAATCACATGATGGTTAAGAATTATTTAGATAGCACTAATCTACCATAGGTTAGTTATTCTTGAATAAGACAGTACTATCACCTTCTTAAATCATCATTGAAGGCTTTTTTTGCTTTATTCTTTTTGACACATAATTGTACATATTTATGGAGTGTGACATTTTGGTACATGTATATCATGTATAATAATCAGGTTAGGATAATTAGTAGATTCATCACCTCAAACACTTATTGTTTTGTTGTCTTAGGAATATTCAAAATCCACTCTTCTAGCTATCTGAAAATATATAATAAATTATGTATTTTTGTTGTTAATTATACTCCAAATCATAGTTATCCTATAGAACACTAGAATGTATTCCTCCTATCTAGTTGTACTTGTATATCTCTTAACAAACCTGTGTCTATCCTCCCCCACGAGTCTTTTTCCCACTATTATTGGAATAAAGAAGAAAGAAAATAAAAACAAAAACAAAAAACACTGGACTAGGTGGAAGGCATACAGAATGCTAGCCCCAACACTAAGAAGTCAAGCATGTTCTCCACAATTAACTGTCCCAGAAGAGCAGATTTAGAAATATGTTTAAGTATATTCCCAAAGGGAAAACTTGTTTTGTAATCAAAAATGGGAAGTCAACAATTCAGCCGTATCTCTCAGGGTTTGCAGCTGTTTTCTGGAATGCCTGAAATAGGAACAAACTTGACACCAATGTGTCGATATGAGCCACACACCAAAATGAGACTGCTAAGACCTCTACTTGAAAACTGAGTAAAGTAACTGGTCATTTCGGGCAGGACCGTAAGGGAGATTTCATCTCGTGCTCTTTGGTCACTTCAGCACAGCGCCAAAGCAAATAAGAGCAAAAACACCTTTCTTAAAACACTTACCATCTGCGTTCCTCTTCAACTGTGCCCTGCAAGCCGTGGCATATCCTGCCACCGTAGCTCTAGTTTCCCAGACTGCAATTTCCCCAGCCACGTTTTCCTACACACGTTTCCATACTCTCTCACAATCCTTTACTATCCTCTCCCTCCGGCTCTCTCCAGCGGGTCCCACCTCCCTCTTCTTCCCCCGGCTCAAAGAACTGACCACCTCTGATACCCCCCAGCGCGGGACCCTCATCACCCCAGCATTCTACGCGCCTTCCCCTCCAGAACTAGTCCCGGGACCCAGTCTTTCCCACGCTCTGTACCCAAGACCCACCTTACCCTCCCTCCCCAGACCCTCACATCCTTCCATCCAGGAAGCCCCCACACCACGCCCCACGCCCCTTCCTCTGCAAGGCCCTAAGCTCTGCTCTCCACCCTCATTTAGAGTTTTGCTTCCAGCACTTCGTTCAGTCCCACCAACGCCATGGACTGCACCTGCCACTGATTTTCAAGTTAAGTTCTACGGCTTTCTCACCTGGACAGCTTTACTAAGCAATCCGCTGGGCTCCCTCGGCCATCAGTTCAGCGGCGCACCCAACCCTGGCAGCGAACAGATCCGCCTCCCGGACTGCGTCCCTGTTGGCTGGCTCCCGGCCAATAAGACGCTTCCGGAGAACGATAGGATCGCGGAACTGTCTGTCAAAGGAGGAGGCGTAAACCAAGCCTTGAATCCAGTTGTTAATTGGTCATTACAGCTATCATTTAGCACTCTAGAGGCGGGGCTGTGTGCTCCCGCCGGGCTATCATAGGCCGGCGCATCGGAGTCAGGAGCGCGTAAAGAACATGCCCTAAGCAGTTTGGTTGAGAGCCGAGGAGTGACGTGTCAGTCTGCGGAACCACTGGGAGTCGCGGTGGAAAGGCGTAGGCTGCGGACTCCCGTCATGTGACAAGAAGCGGAAACTACGCCGAAATAGACCCAAGCTGCAAGTCCCAGTAAGTCGGAATGCGGAGCCGCTGGTCTCTTGTCTTTTTTAAGTTAGAAATTGTTACCTAATACAAGGTGAAAGGAGAGGAGGGACGCATTTTCTACCCACTTATTCTCAGTTTAAACTCAAACGCTTCCTGGTCCACACCGTTCCGTCTTTTGCAGGATGTGCCTGATAATTAGCTCAAGAGCTTTTACTGTGCTTTGGTAACTGCGATGCACCTGGGAACCTTGACAGTTCACAAGACATGGCCCTTTTTTCAGCCACTGGCTTTGTGAAAGAGCGTGCCTAGGCCTAAAGGGGTTGCCGGGGCTAAGCTGGAAGCGTCTCCACTGCCAGCTGAGACAGCCGGCGCCGCGGAGGCACAGCTCTCCCAAACAGCAGGCGGGCTTCCTCGGGGGACCAGGAGGCAGCCCGGCCATGCCTTAGCAGCCCTTTGTAAGATACCTGCCAGAGAGCCGCTCTCCCTATCCTAACTTGCCTCTCTTCTCCCGCACCCTACGGCCCCTCACCCCCAATAGCGTTGCTAAGGGCAGAGAAGTGGACGAAGTTTCAGCAGCAATTCCACCATCTCAGACTCGCAACCAACACACCTACATCATGCACTTCCACTCCCTGCGCGCCTCGGTAAGCTAAGGCTACACCAGAGAGAGTGGGAACGTCCCGCAGCTCTTCGAGCTTGTTGCCACTGCCATTCCCACAGCTTCCTATTTACTCTCCCACAAAGGCAACCCACCGTTTATTGAAAGGTCATTGTTTAAACCAGTGCTTCAGAATCACATGTGCTTTTTCCAAAATTCACATGACCAGGCTTCCCTCAGGACGTTATGATTCAATAGATCTGCTTTTTTGTTTTTAATAGTAAGTGTTCGCAAAAGCAAACAAGCTGAGCCTGAAGGAATTACAGAACTTGAAGTAAATGCTTCTTCGAAACAAGAGTTTTTTCTCTTTTTTTTTTTTTTTAAAGGTAATCAGTTATTTCATTAGATTATTAGGACATTTAAAATACCAATTTGTGAGGATAAATTCCATTTGTCAGGGCAAACACAGATCGCAGGTAGCCCTGGAGCTGAGGAATAGCTTTGATTTTTGGTAAAATTTGTGAGTCCACAGCTTTCTGATCAATCTTGCGCTGCTCTGTAATCTTGTATTTCTCTTTTTCTGTGTCGAAGATCTCACCTTTCTTGTGTCTGGGCTTTCGCAGCTTCTTCTTGAAGTAAGCATCAGTAAGATGTTTTGGGATTTTTACATTGCTGATATCAATTTTGGGTGAGGTGGCAATGACAAATTTCTGGTGCGTTCTTCGCAGAGGAACTCAATTGAGGACCAGAGGTCCAGTCACAAGTAATAAGCCACTAGCCAGCTGCTTCAGGAAAACCACCCTCTTGCCCCTGTGGCATCCAGTGAGGATGATCAGAATGGTCCCGGGGGTGATGCTGGCTCGCAGTTTTCTCACGTGCTGCCTGAAGGGTTTTTTGCCGTGGCTCAACAGCTTTCGAGGCACATCTTCAGGAGGATAATCCCTAGGCATTTTGCGAAGTATAACCACCCGGGTACCGCCGTTTTGTCACCACCAACTGGATTTGTAATAGTTGCAAGAACCTTCTCCTTTTTCTTTTCAACCTTGGATTCAGCTGCTGAGTACTTCCTCTTGTACATGGCCTTTCTGGAATACATGGCAGATCGGGAATACCTGCCAATTAGACAGGATTGCGGCTGCAATGGGGCTTCCCCTTCTTGGGCTTTTTAGCCTTGAGGTTACCCTTTTTCACTTTGTTACCAGCATCAGCTTTCTTGGCTTCAGGTTTCTTGAGTATCCAGCTTCTCAACTTTTTCACCTGCCATCTTGCAAGATGGGCAAGAGTGAGTTTTTTCTCTTTTAAAAAAAAAAAAAAGGCGGGGGTGGAATTAAAATTAGAAAGATTGTGTTAAAGCTTTTTTTTTTTTTTTTTTAAAGTACTACCTTAAAATACTGAGGCCAGGCGCCGTGGCTCAAGCCTGTAATCCCAGCACTTTGGGACGCTGAGGCAGGTGGATCACTTGAGGTCAGGAGTTCAAGAACAGCCTGGCCAACATGGTGAAACCGTGTCTCTACTAAAAATACAAAAATTAGCTGGGCATGGTGGCGGGTGCCTGTAATCCCGGCTACTGGGGAGGCTGAGGCAGGAGAATCGCTTGAACCCAGGAGTCGGAGGTTGCAGTGAACCAAGATCATGCTATTGCACTACAGCCTGGGTGACAGAGACTCCGTCTCCAAAAAAAAAAAAAAAAAGTATTAAACATATTTCTTAAAGAGAATACATTTAAGCTTCCAAGTGATGAAATTAAGTCAGCCTTTTCAGAAGTCAAAATAATGTGTGAACAAAGTTTGAAAATCAAAGCTTATTTTTAGGATGAGTCTCTGGTACCAGTCCATGGGGAAAGGCTTATTTATGAATAAAATCAAAGGAAAACAAACTCATTGGAAAATCATTATAATTATTATAAACAAACCTTGAGAGCCAGGTGTGGTGGCTCAGGATTGTAATCCCAGCACTTTGGGAGGTTGAGACGAGAGGATGGTTTGAGGTCAGGGGTTCAAGACTAGCCTGGGCAACATAGTGAGATGCAGTACCTACAAAAAATAATTTAAAAAATTAGCTGGACGTGGTCGTGTAAACCCAACTACTGAGGAGGCTGAGGCAGGAGGATCACTTGAGCCCAGAAGTTAGGCAGAAGTGAGCTATGATCACACCACTTTACTCCAGCCTGGGCAACAGAGCAAGAAATACCCTGTCTTTAAAATAAAATAATAAAATAAATAAACCTAGAGTTTATACATGAATTTAATGTATCAGTTAATCCCCCCCCCCCC